>NC_079362.1:9137359-9149859 GCF_029582105.1 Oenanthe melanoleuca
TTAGGACACACAGAATATAAGTTATTTGGTTGGTATTTGATAGCTTTAGGTTTTAAAAATATTGAGGTGTTAGAGACATATCGAGAGATGCAAAGGTTGTATTTAGGTCTTGGGGGAAAAAAAAAGGCAGTGCTTTTCTCATGGATATACAAGCAAAAATAGATTTGTATTGAATTGCATACATCTAGTAAAATACTCAAGGAGAGGGGCACACACTGGAAAATGACCAGTAAATATAGCCAGAAACCATTTGTATCTAACGCATAAATTTAAAATAATTTCACAAATCGCTCAGTACATCTCTCTTCTGAAGGCAAAATCAAAATGTTGCTCTCCTGAAGTCTTCTTAGCAGTGAGCGTAATGAAATCTTGGGATACCGTACCCCAAAAGCAAACTGCTGTCATCGTCCAGAGGTCAGATGATGTGAAATGACTTCAATTTCAATCTCATTGACTCCATTTAATGCCATGCAGAAGGTAAATAAAATCCAGCTGTGTCTTTTGAAGCACTGAATTTCATAAAACTTAATTTGCACCTACAGCAAAGAATATTTTTCTTCTAAAGATTTCAAAAGTGAAAAAAAGTGAATTTGATTAAGCTTCATGGTCACTGCTTTTTAGTCCTAAGTGGAGTCAGGATGTGCCTTTAGTTGCTTAGAAATCCTTATTATGGTAACTGCAAATTTTTGCAAAGTCAGTTTGTCGCTTGTATTGGTGGACAAAACATCCTTTTGACTAGACTGCATTCTATTATTTTATTCAATCAAACTTATCATTGAAGAATGGATATATGCTGACAAATTGCTTAATAAAGATCTAGGGCCATTTGTGGTTCATGTTTTGGTGATTAACAGTTTAGTTTGGTTCCAACCCAGTAAATTTTAACACGGAAAGAATTCTTTCTCGTTAACTCTGCTGCAAGTTTCACTGGTCTGCAAACACAAGTTTTTCTGCTGCCTGCACTTTTTGACATGTTCTGAGGCTGGGGAAGTGTGACCTGTGGTACCCAACAAACCCACCTTGTGGTCTACCACAGCCTGCCAACACCACTCATCCATTATTCTTGTCTCACGCTCAATTAAAAGGTTTTGGAGAAGGATTGGTTCTATTTGCAAAGTGATTTCTTGAGTCCTGGTCCTCGTGAATAGTTCCTGAGGAATATTTGGGTATAAAAACCCAACCATGAGTTTACTCAAGCATTTGACTGCCAAAGCTTCAGCTTCCTCAAAGGAGCAAATCTTCTATTTCTAATAATTGCCACTTATGCATCTATCAGAGAAGGAAGTGACTTCCAATACCCAGCATGGTCCTCACCAGTGCACTTCTCTTACGCATTCTCAGCAATATAAAAATACACCTTTCTATGGGTTTTCAACATGTGTGCTACATTCTAGGGTGTCCTTGCAGACGAAGTGATCTCACCATGACGAGTTTGCTCTTGGAGAGTCCAGCCTGAGCTCAGACAGGTTAAAAATAAAGCATTTCAAATTCTGTTAGCAGGCTAAAAGTTTTAATATGAGAATTTCCTGAAGAGGTCTTAAGAGCATAGATTTATACTATTTACAGGTAAAACTTTTTGAATGCACTGTCCTCTATAAGAGTACTTGCTTAAAGGAAATTTTCTTGATGAGATATCCCTTGTCTTTCATAGATCAGAGCAAGACTTCAGCACTTCCAGACAACCAGCTTTCCTCAAAGTCCTTTCACAGAAGGTTAAAAAAATAAGAGATTTACAAGGGTAAAGGTCAGATCAGCACATTACTAATCTTTTTTAGACAGGAAAATGAAATTCTCTCAATAGCTGGAAAACATAATATTCTACAGACAGACTGATTGTTAGTTGTTCAGGGAGCTGATACAATACTTACTTGCCTCTTGCATAAGGATTCTGAAGCCTAGCTCTGATAGGATAAAACAGCTGAGAAGAAGAGGAGAATAAATACAAGTTCATACAAACTTGTTGTAGGAAAAGGGTGAAATTCTTCCAGATCTAGGAAGGAAAAAAGGGAAGGCACTTCCAGTTTTGTGAGTGGACATTATCAACAGTGCTTCACTGCTGACTATGTACAAAGATTATGCTTTCCTTTTCTTATTTTCCACACTGCTTTCCTGATGTCTCCTGCTCACTAAGGCTGTGTCCACTGTCCATGCTAAATGTACCAATTTGCCATTCCGAGGAGCTAATTAGACCCCATGGAGAAACAGGTTTGGCTTAAGGGAATGGGCTAGGAAGAAAGTCAGAATAGCAAGATCTTGATCTTACCACGCTTCCCACACTGTCTTCTCAGCCTGTGGTCTTGCTACCCTGGGGCTCACTGTGCAGCCTCCATGGGCTGCTGTGGCTGCAGGAGCAGGATGCAGGTGTCAGCCACAGCCATGCAACCTAAGTTATTCCACAACATCCAACCCTAGATTTGGGGATGAAATGCTTGGGACCAAGCTCAGGCTGGTCAGATTTTCTGGGTGAGGAAAGATGCAGTTAATCCAAGAGGCTGGAAGAATGTTTGTGTTTGTTCGTTTGTCTTTATCATTTTGTTGGTTTTGGTTTGGTTTGGTTTGGTTCTTTTTCCCTACACCTGGCTTTTCTTTCCCCTGGCTAGATGGTGGAACACCAACCATCTACCCCAGGTCAAAGAGCAAAAGCTTGATTTTTTTTTTTTTTTTTTTTTTTTTTTTTAAATTAAAACCAAGATCATCCCTTCTCCTGTGGCTTCCAACCAACATGGCGGTGGGACACCATTTTTGTTGGGGAGACAGAAAGAAGCTGAAGTGCCCCTCTAGCTTCCCACCCGCGGGGGAGCTGCCGTGGGCTTTCCCGGCTGTCCCGGCACAGGAGCCCGGGCCATCCTGCTACAACCCGACGTCCCTTGGCGACTTGAATGCCAGGATCCGGAGAGGAGCAAATTCTCTCCATCGCCCTTAATGGAAACACGCCGGAGTAATTAAAGACCAGGGGGATGCCAGTACGATTAACCTCTTTACTGCCGGGGGCGGCACCGGGGCGAGCCAGGAGAGTCCCTCCGCTCGCCCACCAACAGCGGAGGATCCTGCCCTCCCCGGGCTCGCTCCCCTCTCTCGGTAGCTACAAACGGCTGTTCCTCAGCTTTCCAGGGCTCGGGGGTCTCCGGGGAGGCTCCCCCCTCCTCTTTTCCCTGTTGTCCGCTTCTTCAGAGTCCAGTGTGTCCACCTCGCCGCGGGCTTTCCCCGACGGCGCTGGGAGCGCAGTGGGCATGGCAGAAAGCCCTCGGGAGGAAGTTATGGACCACCGGACCCCTGGGGAGAAGCCCCCTGCCCCGTGCCCCTGCGCTGCCCCACGACACCGCGGTTCCTCCGGCCGCCCTGACCTCCTCTTTCCGGACACCGAGGGTGCACGTCCGGAGCCCCGCTGTCCCCCCGCAGCTCGGGGGGCTCCTCCGGGACCGGCGAGGGAGGGACTCCCCCTCCCCCTCTCCCAAGGACCGGGGGGATAGGGCGGGAAAAACCCTTCCAGACTATCTCCATGAAGATGCGGTTTCTTTCCTTCTGGTCAGAAGTGACGTGTTTTGTGGTTGTGGGTTGCTCTTTCTTCCTCGCTCTCTTTTAATTTATTTTTAAATTTTGTTTTGTTTGTTTTTTTCTTATGTTTTTGTTTGTTTGTTTGGTTTTTAAATTTAAAATATAATGCTGAGAGACAAAGAGGTCTCGGTGTTGATGGTACGTCAAAGCTTGCAAAGCCCAGGCGCTCTGTTCCTGCGATGAGGATGATTTATAGAAAATTGCAGGCAGAACACATGCACATTCTGGCAGCCGTAAAGACAGTCCCTCCCTTTTCCTTAATGTTCTTTTATCAGCTTCTTAGGAGGTGTCCGCTCCGTTTGTTTGCATGAAACCAGTAGTCTTAGTAGGAATCCTCAGTTTTGGTGGTTTTTCCCCTTTTCCTTAAGAAGTATTCTCTAAATCCAACAGTGCTTCTCCTGCCCAGATATTATCCGTCCTCTCATTTCTCACAGCACTTGTTTGGGGTGGAGGGGAGGGAGCGGAAAGAGGGGAGAGGAGGAGGAGGGAGATCTTTCTCTTGTTTAGTCATTAACTTGCACGGCTCAAAGAAAAAGAAGATTTAATGGGAGAGATCCTGCATGTGTGCTTTGTACTCATGGCATTCTTGCGGATGGGAAGATCATAGCGTGCATGGGTTTAATATTTGACTAGTACCTGGGCGACCGATTTTCGTTATTTTATTTTATTTTATTTTATTTTATTTTATTTTATTTTATTTTATTTTATTTTATTTTATTTTATTTTATTTTATTTTATTTTATTTTATTTTATTTTATTTTATTTTATTTTATTGCTATGGTTAGTATTCGTCCTTTTGGTCTTCAGCTGAGCTGAGAGAGACAATGAAGTTCTAACATGCCTGACTTCTACCAGAGTCAGTAAAAGCTGAACTCAGAAATTTCCAGGAGATCACCTCAGGTTCACCACTCACATGAAACTTCCTCGGAGCAGATCTCCCCCTCCACCCGAACCGGAGCTCCGTGGTTCTAGTCTCTCTTCCAGCCATGCAAAACTGCAGAGCTGGAGAGCTGGAGAAACCCCACTGATGTTCCAATACCAGTCATGCCCTTGTGCTCAAATTGATTTTGCCTCTCTCTGGCGTATTGATTTACTGGGTCTGCACGTAAACCCTAATTCCTCCCGCCCCTCCACCCCCATCCCCCTTTCACCGCTAGACATAACCCCAGAAAGAATCTGACCTGGTGCTGTGGAAAGACTGGAGGTGGGGGGGGGCGGGGGGGGGAGGGGGTCGCGCTGAGGTGGGGTTGTCGAGCAAAAGAAGTAGCTCAGGACAATGCTTAATGGAAACGAGACTAAATAAAAATGCAGGCTACAGCCGCTTTGTCTTTGTCTGCTTGCCTTCATCACCCAGATACCTTTCTTTGTGAGCCTTGATCTTTACTTTCCACGGTTTTAAATAATCAGTCACAAAGAGGCAGACAACTAGGTATTGGGAGGCATAAAAGTTATTTTAATTGGAATTATTTATTTTATTTTGCAGCCAAAAACCGTTTCACCAATGTAGGAAGTGATTTTGGTGATAGTAGTACAAGCTCTCTTTTCTCCCAAACGCCTGTGAGAAATAAAAAACCTGGAGATGACTGTCTTTATTTCCAGGAGTAGACTTCAAAATACGTGCCAGAAATGGACAATTTGAGTGTCCTTTCTCCACATCAAATGCGAGCTGGAAGGGGGATTAAAAACCAACCACGTGGTAGATCTGGTTTTATACTTTGCAACCTCCAGCTCCATTTATGTTCTTTACCCTGCTCAGGGAAGATTAGCCTCTAGATGGATGTGTCTGAGGGATCACCTCGGGGGCAGATCTGCATGCAGAAACCGGTTTTTGTCATGGCTGGAAGAGAGCTATGACCCAGCAGAGCCCTCCATCCGAGCGGCTCCCCCAGCATCGCAGGAGCTGCTGAGCGCTCCTGCACAGGAAGCTTTGTGAAGGCAACAGCTTGGAAGGGGAAGATCTTCAGATCTTTCCCCCTTCTTCTCCTCGTCCCTGGCCTGTGAGTGATTCAGTGTCCCAAACCTTAACTTTTTGTTACCACCTTCTTCCTCTTAATCTCCTTCATCTTCAACACCTCCTCCTCTATCACTATCATCTTCTCCTCCATCTGTCTGCCTGCTGGATTTCTCTCGCTTGCTTGCTTTCCCCCCTCCTCTTCCACCTCCCTCCTCTTTCTTCTTGCCTTTTCCTCCTCTCTTTTCTTCTCTTTTCTTTTTCTTTTTCCTCCTCTTCCCCTACACGTTGTTGTTGTTGTTAGAAAGGATTCTTGCACCCCCTGGTGCTCTTGCGTTTTGTGTGGTAGGAGAGGAGATTGTCTTCTTTCTCTCTCTCCCTCTGGTTGCTCATTATTCAGAGAGAGACACAGAGGGTGAGAGAGAGAGAGAGAGAGAGAGAGACGGATATCTCAGGTCATCTGCAGCTGCAGCAAACCAGTGAAGGAGAGAGAGAGAGAGGGAGAGGGAGAGAGAGAGGGGGGGAAAAGCAGGGAAAGATGGCGATCCTCCATTGCTGAGACCTGGCAAGGAGCACATGAGACTCACAAAACAACTTCCACAACAATAACAAGAAGAGCTAGGCAGAGAGGAAGAGGAGAGGAGAGGAGAGGAGAGGAGGCAGCAGCAAGAGCAGCAGTGCCGGGACACTCCTGTAAGTTCTTGTAATTAAAACCCATCTGGTTTGGCATTGGAGAGATCATCTCTCGTTTGTGTGTGTGTGTGTGTGTGTGTCTGTGTGTCTGTGTGTGTGTATGTGTGTCTGTGCGTGTGTTATTTTGTTTGGTCTTTTATGTCTATCTTTCTTTCCACCACCTTCCTCTGAAATCCATTCATTCGGTCAACGGAGGAAGGAGGAAGAAAGAAAGGAAGAAAAAAAAAGAAGAGAGGGGAGCAAGAGCGGGGTGTTTTGTTTGAGAGAGAAGTCTCTTGCATGGAGGAGGAGAAGAGGAGGAGGTGCTGGTGGTGGTGGTGGTGGTGGGAGGAGGAGGAAGGCGGTTAATTAATTTTTTGTTGTTGCATTACGGGGGGGATGGGGGGGGGGGAGAATATGGGGAGATAAGTGAGATACCAACCGAGCTTTCGGGGTGGGGGGTGCTTGAGAGGATATGTATGTGTGTGCGAGGTCTGGATGGTGCTGTGCGTGTGGACTTGGATCAGACACGGGAGACACGGAGGAGAGAAAAGCTCCGTGCTGGCACGACCCAGGCAATCGGGTGACCTCTTTCTTTCTTTCTTTCTTTCTTGCTTTCTTTCTTTTTCGCTTTCTTTCTTTCTTTCTTTCTTTCTTTCTTTCTTTCTTTCTTGCTATCTTTCTTGCTTTCTTTCTTGCTTTCTTTCTTGCTTTCTTTCTTTCTCCCAGCCAGTCTCCCCCTCCTCTTTCTGCTCGTCCCCTCTCGCCGGTCCCTCGCCCCGGCGGTGGTGCCCCCTCCTCGGCTCTCCTGGAGTTGGGATGCGGGGGTCCCCGCTGGGGTCGGGGCTGGGGGGGGCTGCTGGTGCCCGCAGGAGGTGGCTTGGAGGAGGACAGCGTTCAGCTGGAGAGCAGGAGCCATTACACACGCTTGTGCTCTCCTTTGAGAGAAAAGAAAGCAAGAAGGGAAGAAAGGAAGGGGAAGGAGCCTACTTCTACTTGCTCAGTTCCCCGGTGTCCCTACCTTTAAACCAGGCAAGGGAGAAGGCGCTTTCTACCCTGCCCCTTTCTCAACCTACCCTGAGCAGGTTTCTCCCTATCTCTCCCCCTATTTCCCTTTCTTTATCTCCCTGTCCTCCATTTGCAAGCTGTCTGCTTTGGTTCCAGTCCAGGCTCCACAACACAAAGCTTCTCCTCGCTCTCGCACACATGCACACGCACAGTCCACAGGCTCTTTATGTCTTCTGGAGTAACCTTCTCCTCCCCCCACCGTGCCCCCCGGCTCCTCTCAGCATTGTGGTTTCTATTCTCCACACAGAGAGATGCTCCTGGAGCTTCATGTAGTTGTGATCTGATAGGATTCCTACCCCCCTTCCCTTCACCTCCCTCTTTTTGGGGGAGAAAAAGGGAAAAGTTTCATTTGTTTTTCTGGTGTTTGGAGGGGGAAAGATCTCCAAGTTTTGAGTGTTTTCTGCTCCTGCTTTTATGTGTGCGTCTGTGGGGGTCTGTTTGTCTCATGAGGCTGCTTGCATGTCTAAAGAGGAAGTGACTAGTTTGGCAGAGAGCTGTGATCTGAGTCAGGTAAGCCATGTCATGTTCTCTAGCTCCACCAGAAAATGGAGGAGAGAGACAGTAGACAAAGCTGAGATGGGAAGTGCTCCTAACATTGTGGATGTCTCTCCACGTTTTGAGGCTTTGCTGGGCAGGAGCTGGCTTAATCATGATTTTTTCCCCTAAGATTTTCCCTTCAGATTTTTTCAATGCACAACATTGTGATGGGTCTTCTCGCTGTCTTCATGCTATCAGGAAATGAGGATTGGAGGAAATTGCTCAGATTCTCCTTCACAGAGTGAAACACATCCTCAGGCTTTTTTCTCTGATGCTTTCGTGTGGAGGTCACCTTTCTAGATATTTTTCTTTGGTTAAAGACCACAGGATTTTGAAGGTTGATCGGTTGGCCAAGTCAATAGTGTATATAAGCATATATTTTTATATTTCTGAAAGCATCTGGGGGTAAGTGCATGCAGCTTGAGGCTGCTCAGGTTCTTCCAGAGGGTATCATGAAATGTCTCTTTTTTTCCTAGGTGATGACGCCTAATTTTTTGGATTTTTAACATCTCATTTTCAAGAGCATTCCTTCTTTTGGATGTGTTTTAAATTAAGATGGATATTTCTCCACACTCACTAGGTTGCATTAAAGTGATACTGGCAAGCTTTTAGTAAGTTCCTCAGAGCATCGTAACAATCATAATTTATCTTGTAAAAAGTAAAACAGTTTTCACAGCTATCTTTTTGGTGTCATAAAATATACTTTTTTCCTGAAAACCTACAGCAACATTCTTATTGTGATTTTAATGTCATTATGGATACCTGAGATCTTTAAAGCGACATAACAGTTGAGCAGGAATCTGTGTGCTTTGTTTTTAATCCACCTTTTAATCTGAAGCAATTTTGAGTAGACCCAAAATGGGCCTCAGATCTTTTCCCACCCACTGGAATCCACACATCAGCTTGCACAGTGGATGCAGTTCTTCAAAAAGTTCAAAATGCATCCCTGAATTCTTGAGGGGGATAGTGCGGTGGAGTGCTGCTGGCTTGAAGGCACAGCTCCATGGAAAGGTGTGAGTGATGTCCATGCATCGGTTACTGGGTGGTGTTTTAAGAACAAATATGGGCAGATATTAAGTGGCAGGATGGGTGACCAGTGAATCTGGACACATTCCCAGATGTGCAGAAAAACCAGAAAGATTTGAGGATTGCAGTGACGGGTGATGAACTTGAGATCCGTCTCAGAGGGTAAAATCAATCCCCTTGTTTTATTTTTGCTGTGGAAGAAACGTTTTAATGTGCAATCTAATATACCTCGGAAGGATATTGCTTTATCAACTGTGCATTTCTTAAGTTCTGGTTGCTGACGTGTCACCCAAATTACTGAGATTCTCTGGTTGTCTCCATCTTTCAGAAGAAGGCCATGGAACATACCATTTCAGGTATGTTTAATCTCATATTTGGACAAAAAGAGAGGTTAGCTGCTTTTGGTTTTTGAGTTCTGTTTGTTTGTTTTTGCTGTTTTTGTGGTGTTTTTGGGTTTCTCTCCCTCCCTGAGATGATGCATTTTTCAGTCTTCACAGGTCTAAATCAGCCATTGAAGGAAAACTGTCCATTGACCTTGGCTTATTTGTGTCAGATCCTAAATATTCATCCCCTGTATGGACTGTATGCAGAGCTTGTGGTTCAGAGCTCTGAATCTCCTCCTTCTTCTGGAGAGGCCAGCCCAGTGCTGACACTACAGGATGCCCTGCAGACTGCCCTTGAACGTGGCATGTGCAATCCAAGAACAACTCTGAGATTTCAGATCAAGATCTTTATAGGAGGGCCTCTTACACCCTAGAAAACCGAACAACATTACAGTAGTTTCAATGGGGTTTTTTGGTTGGTTTTATTCTGGGTTTCCTCACAATGAGACTGAAACCTCTTCAGAGAATTATATTGTTAATCATGCTTCTTGGTGTGGGTCTGCTCAGATTGACCAAAGTTCACCTTGTTGTTAAAACACAAGCTGAAGAATTTTATTTTAAAAAATAAAATCCCAAAACAACACAAAACAATTCTGCCCCCTCAAAAAAACAAACAAACAAACAAACAAACAAACAAGCAAAAAAAAAAAAAAAAAAAACCAAACCCCAGTGGATTTTAAAGAAACTCCAGAAAGATGCTCTTAATTAATGCCATGCTGGTGACATGAATGTTTCTCCTAATTAGGCATTCATTTCCTCATTCAGACAATGGCTTTCAATTGCTTTTGGTTTGGGGCACACAGAACCTTTAATTGGTCCAATCTCTAATAGAAAGAAGAAGCATTGGTAGCTTATTCTCCAGTATTTAAATCTTTCTTAGTCACTTTTCTCACACCTACTAGATATAGCCTATGAACCACTGCTTTAAAAATACTTAAATAATTATTTGATTTTGTTTTACATTTCCAGTAGCTTCACACTGGGTTATGTTGGTGAGAAACTTAAGATGTCATGTTTACAATTCCCTTCCATAATTTAAAAAATATTTTGTTGCAAGAAGAAAACTAAACATACAATAATGTATATCTTTAGACTGTGAAGAATACGAGTACATAATGGGGTTCTGGAAAGGGAAAGCAGGGAAACTGCAAGTGGAAATAGAAAAAAAAATCATTCCAAGCTAGTAATCTTTATAGCAAATTTGTTAGCGTTGTGCACTTTGACTTAAAAGAGGATTGATTTTATGAAGTCTGATAAAAGGATGATTAAAAGGAGAGTGGACAAGTAGATGACTATTGTTCATCGTAGATGTCTGGACATCTGGCAGATGTTCCTCTGGGCCCCAAGGAATGGGCAAGTTTAATTTTAGCCTTAAAAAGGAAATGGGAAGAACTTAAGTCTTGTAATAGTACAACTTACAGTTTGAGGAAGATTACTTCAGAAGAGCTCAAAAGATGTCTTCTTGAAAGCTGGAATTTCCAGAAACCCGTGTAAATCAGCATTTCCTTTTGGGTTTTCCTACTACAAACAACATATATGGAGTTACAGTATAAACAGAGATTACCTCAATTTACTGTAACACTTTCTCTGTGTGGTGTTGTGGATAATTTCCTTAAATGAGCAGAACAACACTGTTTTGAAGTAAGAAACTGCATAAAAAGGACTTGGAAATGCAAAACTGGTGAATAGCTGTGTACTCATTAACTAATATTGTCCCGTGTTGAAGCTTCACCTGGCAAACTTAGGGACAAATGCAAAAGTCCCCAGTGAAATAGTGATTGGAAGAAGTTGCTGATGAGGAAGGAGGTCCTGTTTTTCCACAGATCAGGAAAGGTCCACAAAGGCTGAGATGTCTATGTTGTTTTGTGTGCTTTGTTTCCTTATAGTTTGTTACACTTCCAATCCATTGTAGGAGAAAAATAGTGGAAATACTCCTTTAGCATCATATATTTCTCTTATATTGACTCTTACCAGATATTTTTCTACTTCGAAATAGAAGATTATCTATTTTATGAACTTGTTCTAGATGAATATGGTCTGCTACCAGTGCCAGAACTGTATGATTTGTTTAACTTGCATACTTGATCCAAGACGTGTTCAAGTATGAACTTCTAATTGCTGTCTTCAGCAGAGATGTTGAACTTTATCAGTCCAAATGACTGCTTGCTTTTCAGTTGATTCACTCTAGGGTACTAAACAATCAAGAATTATCTATGGGCCCACAGGAGGTGAGCAGGAGGTCTCTTGAGTGTTGAAGAGAGGATGAGAAATTCCATTTTCTTCAGAGAATCAAAATAATGTTTGAGAGGGAAGAAAAAAATGAAAGGAGTGTGATGAGAGTGGAGGTTGCTTAAACATCTGCTAACTTCTCAGAGAGAGGAACTCAAATTGTTTAATCAAGAGGTGCTGGAGAAGGTGGTGTGATGCAAGTCCTCAGCTGCTGGCAGAGACACAGTTAACATTGTACATGGTTGAACTTCAGCATGGCATTTCTCCAAATGAGTTGACTGTTGAAAATAAAATGTTCCAGAAGAACTGGGAGAACAGGAAAGAAGTTAAAATAGCATGGTTTGTGTGCCAGTGCTGAAAGAAGAAAAGGGGGGAGGAAGGGAGATAGATTGACTTATGATAATTATCTTGTTGATTGTAGCAAAAAAGAAAAAGGTCTTTAGTAGAAGTTTCCAAACTTAGAGGACCAGGTTTAATAGAAGTGGTCTTCATTTACGTGCTGAGTTTTGGAAGTATTCTTCTTTCAGCTTTTGTTTGGGAAGTTCAACACATAGGTAAATACAAAGTCATGTGAGAGAGTTTTTGGGTTCTGTTCCATTTTGTTCTTTTAACGTTAAAAACAATACCAAAGATCTAAAAAGTCTTCCCCTCCCAAGCTTTATTAAGCTGTGCCAGAGGTTGCAGCACAAATGTGTCTCTGAAGGGATTTGAGGAAGAGGAGAGAGTTTGAGATGAGGAAAGAGGAGCCTTTGTGTTTGGTGTCTTACTGGTGAACATAATCTTAAATACGATGTAATTTCTTTTCCTTTGGGCTCTTTTCAGCTCTCTGGGAGTTGAAGATCTTGGTGCAATTGTTTTGGTCAGCTTCAGGCAACATATGTTTCTGCAGTACCTCAAAATATCCTGGCCTAATCACTACTTGAAGGAACTTTTCTTTAAGCAGTGTTTGGGCAAGAGCTTTCCCTCATCTTGGTTTTGACTGCTTTGTAGCCATTTTTGAGGTACACTGGTTATCAGAACATCAATCTCAGACCTAACAGCAGTACTACACAATGTATTTTGCCTTCATCAAAAGTCTC
>NC_079362.1:9154859-9262555 GCF_029582105.1 Oenanthe melanoleuca
AGTGCATTTGGTAGATAATAGATGATGGGAGCTAAAGCCCTTATGCTCTAAGAGCTCATTCATGTGAACTGTTGCTGTGCTCTGATTCTGGGTTTTCAGTGCAGCTACTTGTGTGAGTAAACATTTGAAGATCATATCCTCAGCTGCATGGAGTAATTCTTGTGGAGCTTTTCAGGGAGGCGTTTGAAAATTACATCTTGAATTGAGGATGCCCTTAACTTTCAACAGCTTCCACCTACATATATGAGATGCTCATTTGTGGTTGCATGTGAGGGCATGGCTGTAGCAGATTTGCAAGATTCAGCGGAAGCATATGCATCAGATGATTCTTTCACTTTCATTCATGTGCTCCTTCTTTCATTCTCACTCTTTGTATTTTGACAGCAGGAACATGAATAAATACTCAACTTTGACTTCAGTTAATGCTGGCATGTCCCTGAAGTATGATTTCATGTGACTTTGCAGATGTTCTAATGAGAACATTACTCTTGCTCTGTTGTCTGTGGATGATGTTCATGCCTTCTGGAGCCCTATCACTAACTGTGGTGGTTTTGGAAACCTTTTTTTCTTCTTAGTTAAGGGATTGGCTTCAATAGATACTAATATGGTAATGGCTTGTTGAAAACAAAAGTGTTTTGGATCAGAAAAAATGCAACCTAGATCCTTTTACAATGGCAGAAGTGTGTGCCTTTGTCTGCATGTACATAATACAGGTTCCTATCTATGTGTTTCATGCTGCTGTGGTGGTTCGTCTGGCAGATAATTTAAATGTTTACTCCAAAAGGTCTTGTTCTCTGTTGGTGTGAAGCAGTGTTTCTAGTTATTTTTAGGTCATTTTCATCTTAACAACCCTGTTGGAGATAAAGCAGATATGAGTGCTCCAAACTGTTCCTGCGTTTTGGTAGAGATTAATAAAGTAAAACTTAATGGTTTGATCCCAAGGGAAGAGAACAGGCCATCTGGCTAACAGAAGGTTAGGCAAAGCAGTGCAGCACCGAGACTGCCACAAACCAACCCAGAATGTCTGGTAGTGTGTCCAGTTGCTGCATGTATTAGGCATTGAAATGGTGCTCTCGGATCTGCAGAGCCAGCAGTTCTGCTACCACTGCTGTGACGCAGGAGATAATTCTGTTGGGCAAGCATCAGCATGGGGGTGGATCTACAGCACAGGATGTGTAATGTCAACATGAAGCATGGGAGCTGGCAGTAAGAAGGAAAGCAGCCATTTCATGCCAGTGCAGGAAGCCCAAAGAGATTTTATTTTCTCCCCCTTGCTGCATCTTGTCCTTTTGTGCTGCTTTCATACTTCATATTAAACAATTATGTTCTGCTTTGTCATCTTGAAACTTCAGTCCAATAGGGTTTAATTTCTTCCTCTCTCTTTCGAACCTGTGGGGATTTTTTTCTTGGTTTTGTTTTTGTTTGTTTGGGGTTTTTGTTGTTTTGTGTGTATGTTTCTTTATTTAAAAAAACAAACAAAACACAAAGCACTGAAGTGCACTCCAAAAGCATGTCTGATGGATTATAAAAGGGGCTGGGGAGAGGCTGAAGGGCTGTGCACATCTGGAGAAAGAGGAGAGTTCAGTCGTGCAAGTACTGAGCTTCAGATGAAGCTCCACTAGATCCTTTCGGCTTTAGTGCAGACACAGTTTGTTCAAAAGCTGTAACCATTTGAGAACATTGAACTGCAGCTGTGAAATGCAGGAGGTATGAAAAGCTCTGATATTGTTTAGACCTTGAAACTCTGTAATTACTTAGAAACTATAGAAAGCTACTGTAACTGTTCTTGATTTCTTTTTACCAGAATTGCACCTTTAGAATACCTTTTTCCTATTTGGCTAGCACTGTGCTGTTTTGTTTTGGGTTGTTTTTATCTTTTGTTTAGTTGTTTTTTTTGTTTGTTTTCTTGTTTGGTTTTTTTGTGTGTGTGTGTGTTTTTTTTGTTTGTTTGGTTTTTTTGTTTGTTTTGTTTTGTTTTGTTTTGTTTTGTTTTGTTTTGAGGAGCCAAATATTGTTATGCGTCTGTCCAAATCTGCAGAAGAAAGATTTCAAAATAAGCTTAAAATGGACTTTAAAAATCTGGTGATGTGTCTTCTGTCAGCTCAGTCATACACTGGTCAACTGGTTTACGGCTTCTTTTTCACCTATAGCACTTGGAAACACCTTTCTGTAGCTGCAGCCTAGGAAACTCTGGAAGGAAACCAGAGCTTGCTTCTTGATGGGCACAGCAGAGCTGAACTTCATAATCAGAGCCCTCATGGTTTCCATTGCCTGTTCAGCAGGCTCTTCAGAGAATATATTACAGATCCCCTTGAATGAATCCTTGTCTTAGACGCTGTTCTGTGGCAGCCCTGCAAAAGTATGAGTTGCTTCATGTGTTCCTAAGAACTGGAGTGGGAGTGTGGGAGTAGTCAACCCACAGGTATGTTTTCCCAGTTGCAATTTGGTGATAGGAGGAGGGGATGCATATAAAACATGGCTTGTGTGTGAAGACTGTTTGTTCTGTTCTGCAGTAACTCCATCCTTAAAAATGCTCCACTGGCCCTGTTCAGATTTTTTGTTTGGAGCTATGGGATTCTGGCACTTCTGCATACGTGCACTTGCAAATAAATGACACTGAGGAATTATATGAGACTCAAACATCACCACATCACCTCTCAGGGCAGAACTCCTTCTTGGTTCCATGGATATGCCATGTGTGGCTGTTTCATCACCAGAAATATTAAGGATGCAGGCAAATCAAAAGATTTTTTTTAGAAATAAAGCATGGCCACTCTGTTTACCCATGTAATTTCCATTGCAGGTTGTACCTTGTAGTGGCTGGTAATTTTGTGCTTTTTCTAGTGGTGTTGGAACGGTTCACAGAACATGCTGGAAGAATGTTCATCAGAAGTGCTTCTTGGTATGCAAATGAACAATGCCACCAGATATTGTTTGCACATTTTCTCATCCACCATCTCTGTACTGTGAAGAAAATACATTGTCCTTGACTTTTTTCCTACTGAAAAAGGTGCTACTTGCTGAAGATAGTTTATTATAAATAACTACTAAGATGATAATCTCACCACAGCATGCTTGGCAGTCTTCCACTGAGTTAGCCTGTTTCAGCAAGGAGCTGTCGCTTAAGATACAAAGCAATCTGCAGGGACATATGATCACACACACTGACTGTTTTCTCAGTCATCATGGATGCCTTATCATTTCCTGTGCCTGTAATTAGGAACTGGAATTATTATCTGGTGAACCAGCAGGATCCACCTCCAGAAAGATGCACCTGAGTTCCCACCTCACAAACATTTGCAGAGTTCTCAGTTATGAAGGCTCTAGCATAAGAATGTCTGTTAGACATAGACTTTTTTTTTTGCCTTTTATTTTTGTCACATGTGAACTACCCTAGATGGGGAGATGGGGAAACTCTTTATATATATATATGTATGATTACAGCAATCATTCCTATTGGAAATTACAGAGAAATACAAGACTACCCCTGACAATGATGTAGAGAGGTTGTTTTGTGTTGTTAGCTTTGTTTGGGTAAATAATGACTTCAGGATCTCTGAATGTTTTGTTTTGTAGAGATGCTGTCCAGAAGGAAGACTATGATAAAGACATAAAAGACTGTATCCATTTTTTTATGAGAGTATCAGAAAATTAATATTAGTATCCATATACACCTAGTGTCAAGACTTGGTTGTGGTCACATAGTGGATGGTGACTTTTTTGAATTTGAAAAGTTTACACTGCTTTGCGGTTCGTGGCTGTTGAGTTATCGTGTTATTGCAACAGTTATGAGATGGATATCAGTGGCAAACTCCCTTTCAATTAGACTGCTGGCAAGTGTTTGCCTTTTATTTATTTAAAAACAACTTGATCAGGCCATCTCTACTGCTTTGTTGACAGTATAATATGAATCAGAACTTTTTCTAACTTCCATGTTACTCATGGATTCTGTTCTGTGGTGCCTGATGCTTCTCAATCCTGAAAACTTCTCTTTAAATCTTGGGCATCTGTGGTTGCTTAGATTGTGATGTTTAGTGGAAGCAATTGGTGAGATTGAGATGGAACAAATGTAGATATGAGCAATGATGATGGGCTTTTTCTTCTACTAGATTCAGCAGATGATGTTAAATACACATATCTCAACGAGATCAATGACAAAGCAGGACATGATGAATTTAGTCAGATACTGACTTTCAAGACTTAATATCAGCCATTTTTTCTCCCAAACCTTGCAAGAATATGGAATTGACTCATCCAGACAGAGAGATGCCAAATCTTTTCTTTATAACTCTACAAACTCTACAAAGGCTCTGCTCTTTTTCTGTGAAATTGTGGAAGCAGATTAATGGTGGAATGGGCTCTGCTCATATGTAAGATGAGAAAATTATTGGAGCTGGTTCCTGGTATTCAATGTCCCATGCTTGACTGTGGATTGTTCTTCATCTCAACATGTGACCCAGATGCTTTTACACTCTGGGATGGCTTTTCAGAGTCTGTCATGTCTATAAATCTCTTGCCTTGGGTGACCTTGTGTCTTTAAGGAAAATCCTGTGGAACAGTTAACTTCAACCTTTCTGAAGGACACACTGAAGAGCCAGCTCATTAAGCGAGCTTTTTGAAGGGTGTGCTCTGCAGAGCAGCTTCCTGTTATTTGGTTAATTGTTGACCTACTTCTATTGCCATATGCCTCCTGAAACGCATTCTAATATAAAATATGTGCTAAAGACTGGAATAATAGATGGAACATCAAAGCCTCTATGAAACAGAAATCTTATAATGCTGTTGCGTTTTGGAGGGTATCGTAGTTACTAAAAATGGCAATGTCTTCATGGAACTGTATTGATTCTGATGGCAAACTGAGGTATGTTAAACACAGCCACTGATGGTGGGGTTTGCTTTTTTTTTCAGGCTGGCCTTGCACAAAAGGTTTGTATCAATAATTCCCCATGCTCTGTATGTGAAACTAAAGTTAGGTAGTGAAGCATTCAGAGTGGTATTACAGCTGTGAGAAAAGATTAGATTAGATTTGGCTAAAGGCAGGAGGATTTTTTTCTCTGTGGTAGGTGTTTTTTCCATTGCAACCATGGATTAGCAATTTTTTTTTTCCTTTTTAAATGCTGGCTAGAAGCCAGAAATGGGTATTTGAGCTTTTACATGATAACAGAGACAACATACTCATGCACATACACTTAGGCAAAAATACAAGAAGTTTGGAGGTAGTAGGTAAAGTTCAATCTCCAACCTGAATAAGACTTTCAGACCTGCTGAAGTTCTGAAGAACTTTCTGGATGTATTTTCTGGTTGACTTGGTTTTCTGTCCTAGGAAGAGGAAAGATGTATGATAACAACGGTTTTTATAAGAAAGTGTGCATTATGGTAGAACAGCAGGAAGGGAAAATTAAAGCCACATTTTGTGACCTCTCGAGAGCTCAGGACTCTATCAGTAGAGGCTGGCGATTTATTTTTCTTCTGTCAGTGTAAGAAACTGAACTGCTCATCAGACAGCACCACGATGGGTGTTCACAAAACCTGGCACTGGCCAACCTTTGTCTCCTCGGTTGCAGATGGATTGCAAGCATTCCAGGTGTGAATTCTGTATGTCACCACAGTGGTGGGGATGGCTGGGGCCAGCCCAATTTGTCTGTGTGGGAAGCAGTAAGCTGTCAGGACACGCCAAGGCAGCTGTTGCTGATGAGCACGAGGAGTTCCCAACCTTCAGAGAAGTGGTGGGATGTTCTGGGAGTTGCAGTAATCTTGTGCCATTCTAACTCCTTCACCTCAAGCTCCTTCAGGTGCTTCTGGTGGCTCTGTGCTCATTTGTGTCAAGCCGGGAATATTTTGGCACTTTCTTCTAGGATACATTTACCAACAGCATTGTGCAGTTTCCTCTTCTTCCTTAGCTTGTAACGCTGAACTGAGTTTTTTTTGTAGGAGAGCTGCTTGGTGGAAAACAAAACTGCAATATTTTTAGCAGGACACAATGTGTTGTGTGAGCCATAAATCATATTGGTCATGGAAAAAAAAAAAAAAAGAAATGAAGAAAAAAAAAAAAAGAAAAACCTCTGCTCTACGACTGACACAAGCACAGCTATTTGTGCAACCTGATCAGAACAAAGGATAATGCTTCTGCTGCAAGATCAGACAGATTTGACGTTTCAGCAGGCTGAGCAAATGAATGGCGGAAGTGGTCCGCCTCCTCTTATCCATTGTCTCAAAGATGCAGGCTCATGGAGAAGAAAGGCAGTTTGAATAGGGCTTCTGAAGGAATATGCTGCTTTGTGTTCTGTGGGAAGAGAGCAAGGAGGAGTTCTAGAAGTTTTCTGCATTGGCAGGCTGACAAGCTCGTAGTAGGAAAATGTGGCAGTGGACTACTGGTATTGAAGGAGCACTTTCACTTCTGTAGCCTGCCTACAAAATCTGATTTGTAATTAGGAAACTGGTGAAATCTTCCAGGCCTGGAATATGGGACCAAGTGTATCCTGAAGCAAGGTCAGTGGGTCTTTAAATCCAGTGAACTCTGACCTTCTGCTTGACACTTTTTCTATACTTTTTTTTTTCTTTCTCTTTTTTTTTCTATTTCTCCTGTTTCTACTGAATAGTCTGTGTGTTTTGGGACATCTCTCAGTTGTGTTGCTGAGGGATTTTTGCATAGGAAGGACTGGACTGATAAATTACTAGGACGGTCAGAACCTTTTGCTTGGGAGATTCTTGTGGTTTTTCGTGCTCCAGCTGTCAGATTAACTCAACTGGGATTTTCACAGCAATCTCTCTTTTTAAAAGCATAATGAAGCCCAGGAAATGTGAGAATGGGGAGTGAGAGGGCAGAGATTTTTGATAAGCTGAGTGGAATTGAGGGTTACTTCACATTTCAGAACTATAATATATGGCTTTCAGCCTCAAGGGGTATTTCAGCTGAGAAATGAATCCTTTGGAGGGAGGAGTGTAGAATTTATATCAGTAACCTGACTGGGTAGATCTCTGTATATTACCCTTTTGCTTGGTCACTGGGACTACAAAATGCTAGCAGTTAGGTGCACCATGATCAGAAAGCTTTTATATGGAACCAGTTTTCTTTGAAATGAAGCATTCCTTGGCTCAGAGATCAACAGTCATATTTTTTTTTTAGCAAACACGCTATTTTTCTTTAGGTTAATGGAGATTAGATATGTGTCTGTAATAACAGAATGGGTCTTTGTCATCCATAAGATCCTTTCTGCCCTTTGTTTTCCTATGAACAGCCTAGAAGATTCTGTCAATCCAAAAGAGACATAAATTAATTCCACAGGATGCTCACAGTCCATCATCAGCGTGCACTGGGAACAAAGCTGCTGCTTTAGAAGCCCACTTTAAAAAAGCACATCAGAAAGTCATTAGATTCTCCTGACTGGAAGCCTCTGTTGAAACTTTCAAATGTGTGATGGCTGGACTGCCATGATTGGCATGTTTAGTATCCAAAAGCAATTGTGAAAATTCACAGAATCACATAGAACCACAGCAAGGGTCAGGTTCAAAAGGGACCACTGGAGGTCATCTGGTCCAACATCCTCTTGTCTCTTTTCAAGAGGCAGCCCCAGCTCCCTCAGCCTTTCTTCATGTGGGAGATGCTCCAGGCCCTTCCTGACCTCCACAGCCTTTGCTGGACCCAGTGCAGGAGCTCTGTGTCCCTCCTGCCCTGAGGAGCTCAGGCACTCTGGAGGTGCCTTCCAGGGCTGGGCAGAGGGGCAGGATCCCTCCCCGACCTCCCAGCAATGCCTTTCCAAGTGGACTCCAGGATGCCATTGGCCTTCTTGTCCCCAGGACACTCTGCTGGCTCGAGGACAGCTGTTTGTCCCCCAGGACCTCCAGGTCCTTCTCTGCAGATCACTCTGGCCTGTGCTGGTGCTTGGGGTTATTGCAGGTGCAGGACACTGCATTTTTGTATTTCAAAAGGTTCTGCTCTACCCATCGCTTCAGGCTCTGGAGGCTCTTGAGAAGAGCAGCACAGCATTTCAAGGCATCAGCCACTCCCAGTTTTGTGTCATCAGTAAATTTGCTGAGGGGCTGCTCTATCCTAAGCCATTAAACAATACTGGACCAAACTCTGGGGACACCACTATTTACAGGACTCTGTGTCACTGGTCACATTCTGTCAGACCTGCCCTTCAGCCACTTCTCAGCCCACCTCACTTTTCCCTCTGTTTATCCTCAGCAGAGGCTAAAAAGCCACCCCAGAGGATGTGCCATGCTGGATTTGACTGAAAAACCACCAGCATGTGTTTCCAGCTTCTTTGACCTAACAAGAATAATACTGGGTTCAGGAAATAACACCACTAGTGTTGCTCCTCTATTCAACCATGGTTGCAAACTGTGTGTAAACTAAGTCAGTATTATTTGGACAGAATGATCAAAAATATTTATACTCCAAAAATGTCTGTACTCCAAAAATGTCTAGAGGAAGGAGTTCAATGAGCTTTCAATCCATGCCTGAGTGTGAGGACAAGGGAAAAAATATCACATGGTTGCACATAAATCTCACAAAAAAAAAAAAAAAAATACAAATAAAAAAGAGTATTCTTTCAAGTGATAAAGTTTTGGGTCTAAAAGTGAAAGAACAGCATCAGCCTGGTGCAAAGCAGAGATTAAAAGGTCAATTGCATGTCAGTGAAAGCTGCAAAATTATTTCTTACAATCTTTTGCTTATTCACCTCTTCAGGAAGTAGGAGGGACAGCAGAGGATCTTGGCTAGTTTTGGAGATCTTGAAAGAAGTATCCTTTGAGGCTGTTACATTCCCAAATTTATATTAGGTAGATCTTAACATTGTGGGATATTTTTGTTATTTTCTTAGTAATATGGCTCCTGAAGATATAAGACAGCTGGACCAATCTCTGCTATCTGGAAATTCAGAGTGCTGTGCCAGTCATAAAGCTGATCATGCTTTTGCCAAAAAAACCCACAAACCAAACCACCCAACCAACCAACCAAACCAAAACAAAAACCCAAACCAGAACAAAAACCTATATTGTGGCCTAAATCAAAGAGGAAGCATGGGAAGCATGGAGAATCAGTTTGCATGAAACTTTGAATGACAGCAACTGCTGGGGTTGAATGCTTGGGTTCTCAGGCATCTGTTAGTTTCTTTGGACAAAACCTGACTTTTGGAATTTATCAATTACACTTAAAAGACTCCAACAGACTTTTGGGCTGTCATCAAATGTTAACTATGGAGCTGAGCTGAAGGAGATAAATGATCAAAACGTGTATTTGTACCACCTTTAGATCTACATCTGACATCTTTCGTGGTTTGTTTTTTGTTTGTTTTTGTGTTCCCCTCCCCGCAAGTAAAAGGGATTGAGAATTGGGTCAGTGCCTCAGGAAATATCCAGATGGAGGCATTTGGTTTTTTGCAGCTTCAGGAGAAAGGGTCTGTGGGATGAAAATGCAGGAGGGTCATAGATCTCCTTGGCCATTGGCTTTCCTGGTGTATCAGAAGACTTTTGGACCTTTCCAAGATTGAAGTAAGTAATGAACTTGCTTTGATGTATCAAACAAATAACACCAGTGCTGTGCCTTTGAGAGCCCCTGATTCCAAAGAGATAAGCAAGGGTTTTCCTTTGTATTTTGGACTCATTCCATTCAAAACAAAAGCATGCCACATATCAGACAAAAAGAATATCTGACAGCTTTAAAGAGACTTTTCCTTTTTTTCTGTCTGTTTTCTCTGCCAGTAATTTATGGGTTTTTTATTGTGCCAGACCTAAAAGCTTGTCATTCAGTTGTATCTGTAAAAGACAGAAAATGTGGAACCAAAAGTGGTCCATGACTCACTCTAGAAATGTGTTGACTTTGTACCCTGTGTGGACTTGAAGGAAGACTCCTGCCTTTCTTTTAGGTTAAAAAATAATTAAAAAAAAGTGATCCTGCAATGTAGTAGATTTTAAAAACAGTTAGAATAGCTAAGAGCACTAGGCTGGAAATGCTTGTGTTAGTAAAGGTTTGAAGTCTGGAAAATAGTGCCTTACCCTGAGAGCTTTCAGGTAGTCCATTCCTCCCTTTCAGACATTTTCAGGAGTGACATTTGGAGGACTAAAAGCAGCCAATTTGCCTATCTGTGTACAGTATTACAGGAGTCTGGAGTCTATATGAAGCTGTAAAAAGATGCAATGGCTGGAACCTAAGACTAGAAAGATGCTTATTATGTAAAAAAATTCTTAATTTTTACTTGAAATGCAGATAAAAGCTTAAAGTACTGGAATTTCTGATGGACTACGAAAGTTGTAAGGGGTCAAGTGTAGTTTCTTCTCAGATGCTGTGGTGGGAGACAGCTTTGATTGCATGGACAGGTTGTGTAGCTATAAAAGCTGAACCTTCAGGGGATGACTCTCAGCACTGCTATCTCATGTCAGTTTAGGTATTAAAGCACATCTGATGAAAATCCTGCCACATGGAGCTGAGGGAGTTCGGCAGATGGTTGTGTCCTACCAGAATGTGCAATAAGATTCTTTCTCGCCTGGCAAAGGAATGGGAAGCAAATAAACCAAATTAGGTGAAATGATAAGGCTGACTGTGGGTTTGTAGTTATGAGTTGGGGCTTGATTATCTGTATTGGGTTTTCCTTCATATCTCCATTTTAGGCTTAAAACTATGGACAAGTGATTTGCATTTTGTTTTCCAAGTGGAATCTGTGCAGAAGGTTGGTGGAAGCTGCTTTCCTCTTCACAGTCAGTGAAGCATTTTTCTGTTGTCTCTACAGCAGGGGAAAAAAAGGAAATAATTTTTTTTTTTAAAGTCCTGACAGAGCTACTGTAGACTCTCACATAGTAATTTCTAAAGGATAAATAAAGTCCCCAAAAGGGAGACCTCTAGTTTCTTCTGGAACTTAGCAGCACTTTAGTCACCCCGAACTTTAGTCCTGGTTTTACAGATGGGAATCAGAGGCTTTTGCCCTGTAGTCACCATAGAGAAGGTTGTTGCACAAAAACCCAATCATAATTTGTCAAGGTATCAGTTTCCTGGGGTAACCTAACATTCTATAGACAGCCCAACCAAGCCATCTGAAATTATTATTAGCAGTAGCATTATTATTGTAAAGGCATTTCAGTAGATTTGAGGGTCTCAGTGATTTCACTAGTAATTTGGTTTCATTTTTTTGTTAGTCATCATCTCTCAAAGTCTTAGGCTGTGGTCTGTCAAGGGTGATAAATCTAGAAAGCCTAAAGATTAGATCATTTTGTCGTCTCTGCTTATAAAAAACTTTAATAGTAAGCACTGTCATTAGACCCTCTTTTTTGATAACTGATGCAAAAACAAGTCAGTTTCAGGGGGGAAAAGTAGTTCATTAGCTTGGTTTTGAAGGTCAGCAGTAGAGGCCTCGCTGTAAAATCATATTTTTTTTTTTCCTTTTACTTTATAAAAATTTACTGCAGCAGGATGAAGGAGAATTTTGATTCCCTAACTGACAGGTTGTTTTCAATTCTTAATTTGTAGTTCCAGTTCTGGAAGGGTTCTTTCAAGATTCAAAACTCTGTATGGCAAGCAGTCTGACTGAAGGAGCTAGAAGCCAATGCGAGAAGAAAGGAGATCAGGAATGAAGAAGGAGAAAGATGTTGAAGCTGTTCCCCTTGTTTTTGGAATGAGTGACTGTTTTAACCTGTAAATAACACTCTGATTAGTGGTGTCCCATCATGAAATGCAAGTAAAGATAATATAAGATATAAAAAGACAACTTCTTCTTGACAAACCACTTTTTCTCAATTTCTCTCCCATATTCTCCCAGGCATGGTGCAAGTCCTCTTGTCTTTATCTTGAACATTTCCTTTCTAGTATTCAAGCTGACAGATATAGACCCTGTGTGCTCAGCTGAAAAGTAAACAATACTTTTTTTTCTTTTTTGACAGTGAACCTTCACTGCTGAAATGATCTTGTAGCTCAGGTGGCTTATATTATATCAGTATTACAGCATATCTGAAGGGCAGGCTCTCCAGGGAGGGTGAACCATAGCACCAGCCCCTGATTAGCATGTCTGGGTTCTGCTTCTTTCAGCCTCTGAGACCTGGGAGATCCAGTGCAGGTTCTGCTTTCAGGTGGGGAAAAACTCACTCCTGTTTCAACCATCAACTTCATAATAAAAGGCTGTAGTGATCCACATAAAGGTCTAGTCCTCAGCTGGGGAAAACTGGCAGAACTCCAGCAAATTTCTAGAAATAAAAACCTAGAGAAGTTTCTAAAACCACAGCAGTTGCTGGGACTTGCACAATGTTCTACAGCTTGCAACAATAGAGCAGCATGAAGCTGGGATGACACTGACAGCTTGATATTTTTTGTGATCTCTTGAGATTTTTTTGTGAGAATGAAAATCTTCAGGCAAGAACTTTGCTCCTGTTCTCTTGGTGGCATTGGCTTGGGTGGCTTTGTTTTTCTTTGAAAGCTGATAGCAGAAGACTATCCAACCTTCAGGAGTGGAGTCATTATATGTGGGGCAGTGCAACAGGAGCCAATGTTTAAAAATAAAATACCAGGCTGCCTTCCTGAGGATCCAGACATAGCAAACACACACGCACACACATACACAGGACCTTGGCTGGCCATGGTTGTATCAGTTACAGAGCCCAGAGCAGCAGACAATGAGAGGGAGCCTTGTTCCTCAAAAAGAACGAGGAAGAAATACAAGGCTTCTGTAGCGTCAGATGCTAGTTTCTGGTGTGCAGGGGAGCCTCTCAGCAGTAGAAGCAGGTTGGGGGACAGATAGCTGCCAGTCATTCCTGGTGATGCCTGTGTAGGCTCTGCCCAGCCCTCTCTTCCCTTTCCCACATTTGCTCTGCTGAGTTAGGGGTCTGAGCTGAGCAGTCTTTTTTGAGAATGTGCTCCCTTCTTAAAAGAGTAAACAAAGGCTTTTATGTCAGTGCTAAGTGACCAGGATGACAAACACTTTCAGAGGAAAGGAAGGACCAACTATTTTGTCTTCAGAGCCATTTTGATGCCATGTTGGACTGTAGAAGTAGCAAATGATCAGATCATTTTCTAGAACACCTGGAGAATGAGGAGCATACAGAGGAGATAGCAGACAGACCAGGAAGAATAATTAGTGATAGAAAAGCAGAAAAATATGGCTTAGTGCCAGGAATACAGCTTGGAAAGTGATGTAAGTTATGTTAGAAAGGAATGGTCTTTTGAAAGAAAGGGTGACTCTACTCAGATAAACAAGTCTAGGAACCTATGAAGATACAATTCTTCATTAATTGTGAATGTGGAGAGGGATGAAGAAGGTGAAAGATTTAACCCTTCTTTGCCTGCTGATCCACACCAACTCCCATCGTGATTGTGAGCTGGGCTGGCCAGGGTTGGAAACCGAGTTCCTCCAAGGTCTGTGTGTGGAGCACCTGGGATTGTCCTTCTCTCAGGTGTCACTGGCAGAAACTGTGTGCAGGAGGCAGCTGTGCACTGCCTTATGTGCCTGTGCCCCACCTCAGGTGTGCTGGAAGATTGGAGCCCATGCTTTTGACTGTTTGGTGTGCCCAGATGCACCTCGTAATAAACGCAAACTTTTTAGCCAGTTTGTCTTCCTAGTTTTTAGCCAGGTGTCTTCCTAGTGCACCAAGAACGTTTGTTTCTGTATCTCAGCTGGCAGCTACAGGCAGAAAAAAAACAAAACAAAAAACACCCAAAGAAGAGGTGTTTTTCCTCATCTCTGCCCAGGAAAAGTAGCAGTCTCAGCTGCTCATGACACACTTGGTTTTTTCAGTGCTCAGGCTGGTTCTGCTTTGCAGACATAGGATGAAGCATGCTCAGTGTGCTTCCTTTCAGCAGGAATGCCAGCAGTATCTTGGATTACTAAAGAGGCTGCTCTGTATCTGTAAGCTCCTTTTGCAGAGTTTGGGTTCACATGAAATGTAATCAGGAGTCCTTGGTAGGCTGTGCATGGCTCTGAGCACAGAGCCTTTTGGAAAGATGTGTTTTCTTAGACATCCAGACTCTCAGTATGGAACACTTATTTTATCAAAAAACTGTATTTTTCAGAAAAATCATAGTAGCTTCACATACTATGGTTGAACATAGGCTGAAGGTGACATGTAGCCTAAAGGTTTTATAGGATGTGATTCTCATGCAATCTAAGCATTTAAAAAAAAATCTATAAAATAACTGTGTCTTGCTTGTGGTGATGTACAAACAATGAAGGATAGGTGCAACTGTCAGCATGTGAAAATTCATTGCTTGGTTTGCTGCTGTCATAAATTTTGTTCAGCCAGGGTGGAGTGGCAGTGTTCACAGGCTTTGTGGATTCAGGTAGCATGTGTGAAAGAGAGGTCTGATTAAATCAAACTTCCTCTTCTATGGTCTTCAATATCTCCTGCTTAAAAAAAAGACATTGAGGAAGACCCAGAGAGTTCCTCTTGCAGGTGTCTTTATGAAGGCGCTATAAAGGAGACTCTCTTTGATGACTTCTAGTAGGTGTTGATGAGGTTTTGTCCAGATTACTTGCTGGAACAGAATTAATATTATGTTGATGATTATTTAGAAGAGTTTGGGAAGAAAGATTCAGGAGTTTAGGCAAAGTCTTATTAAGAGATAAGCCTCCCAGATCATCCAAGAATTTAAATTTTATTAGCTGCCAGCCCTGCAAAACAAATATTCTTTCTCATCCACATATAAAGCTCCCCTAAAAAACCAGGGTTTTTTTCCCATGTGCATCCTCCTCTGTAATACCAAGAAATATGAGGGTTAGACCATGTTCACCAACCCCAAACTCCATCTATACTGTAATTCTTCTCTGCAGCTCTGGAGACATTTTGCCGAGTTGACCTAAATTCTTCAGCAAAAGGCCTGGATTCTTTGCAGAAAAGTGGAAATGGCAACTCCAGCTAGAAAATAAATACAAAGATAAATAAAGAGCATAAGTTGTACCCCTGTGTGTGGTGTTTTGATTTACCCTTCCTTCTGGAATTACAACTTTTGCCCATGCTGGAGAGCTTTTTCATTTCTTCTTCTTGTGGAATGTTAGGACTGGGATTCCAGGGACAGTGACACAGGAAGGTAGTGTGGCCTCACAGGGAAAGGCTGGAGTCTGGAAAGCCATTTGTGCTGCTGGCTATGCCACAGACCAGCTGTGTGACCTGGAGCCAGGCTGCTTCACTTTGTGGTTCTCCACTACAAGGTAAAGGAAGAAGGTTTTTTTGTGGTGCAGACTCACACAACTTCCTTTTCACACAGAGCCCACCAACAAGCGTGGCCTGAACTTCATTAATGAAATAAATAGGTTGTGACTGGATGGAATAGACTGTCAGTATTGCTGCCTGAAATACTTACATGTGCCTGTTTTTTTCTTATGTGCAACTTAAAATCATGAGCCTTCAGATTTCATTTTGAATTTGCAGCCATTTAAAACCAAGGAGATACTTCAGTCTTTGCTCTCCCTAAAAGCAAGTCAGTTCTGACTTTATGACTTTAATGACTTGTCTGTGATAAATGAATGGAAACCTGAAACATCTGATTCTGTCTTTTGTCATGCTTCAGTGTTCCATAAACAGCAGAAGGGAAAATGAAATTTGCGTAGAACTGATTGTACACTTCTCCCATAGACACTTTGTCAATGAGGTCATAAATTAATGTGGAACTTTGACTCTGCATGCATTCCTGCAAACAAGAACCCACGCCTGAATGAATGCTTGTTGCTAGAAATGAATTTAAAAAAGCACAAATGCCTTTTATTCAAACGACTATTAAGAGAGAAAAAAGTCTAGAGTGAACTGAAATCCATGTTATGTTCTTTTTTTTTTTCTTGCATAGTGTTCAAGGACATTGGCTAAAAACAAACCAAATGTCTCAGAATACTCTTTGTATGAATTCTGGTGTCATCAGGTTGATGTGTGCCTCTTTTGGGATGAAAGAAACAGGGAGGAGATCCACCTGACTGGCAAGTGGTGCTGCTGAATGCTGTGTCTCAAGAGCTGTTCACTTGGCTGGACTCTTAATACAAGAAGAATGTGTTGTATATATATATATATCTGATTGTCCTTGTCTCTTCTCCATTTGTAAATGAAAAGACAGCACCCTGTCCTTTCAACCACCACTTTTTTTTTTTTTTTTTTAAGAATAGAGTCTAACATAGGTCTTTGCACTTTAGGTTTTGTTGGTTTTTTTCCTTGCTTGCTTATTTTCATCTTTATTCCTTTAGTAAGAACAAAATAGAATTCTTTATGTGGTTCTACTTTGAACTTTTTAAAAATTTCCTTGAGCTGGACAATTCAATGACACTTGATCTACTGAAAATACTTAGATGTAAGTCTTGGAAAGCAGCAAGCTGGGAAGGTTTTAAATCAAATGTTGATTCTTTTTTTTTTTTTTTTTTTAATGATTCTGCAATAATCAGTAAAGATAATAGGAATTAGCTACCCATTTGCTTTGGAACTGTGGAATGCAGCATTTGTGTCTTTGCATTATCATAGTGAATTTACTTCGTTGAAATCACTGAAAGCCAGAAAACTCTTCTTTGCTTTCAGAATATTACTTCTGAATTTTCCAGATTAAAAAGACAAGCTATATTCCATAATTCTGTTTGGATCTCATCAGGCTGAACATTCTGTTTGGTTTACAGATGGATTTTAAATCACCACAGGGCTTCAATCTTTTGGGTTTCTTTTTGCATATTTTTAAACATTTTTTCCCCATCTTTCTTCGCTTCAAAATATTTTACCCGCTCCTATCCACTCTTGCATGCAGAGTAAATGTCAAGGTTTGCCCAGCCATGGAGTTATTTAGACATAGGCATTGCAGATCAAAACAGTCTTTTTGGTCCCAAAGCGTGTAGTCAAAAGCAAAATACCTTTTCTGAAGAGCCACTTTCCCACCAATTTTTGATAATATTTGATAATATAACTACATTTGCAACAAAATATGGGTTTTTATGAGGACAGGTCTTATTAGAAGACAATTTATTGGCTACTTATTTAATGCATCTCCTGAGGCTTGTCTTTATTGCTTCTTATTATACACAAAACCAAAATCCTGACAATCCTGAGTTGCCATTGTGCTGCTTTTTCTTGTGGTTTTAAGAGCATTTTGTTTTTCCCTAATTGGAGAAGGCTCAGATTTTTATTAGGGACACATGTAAGTGATTTTTAAAAAGTTCCTGCACCTTGAATTTCCCCAAAAATTCTCCTCTTTTAGCCCAGGAAAACTGAAAATCTCTTCCAGTCTCCTCTTGTCAGTCACAAAAATCAAGTATTTGGGTGCAGATTGCAGGTTAGTTAGTTATTGGGTGGTTTTGTTTTTGATTTGTTTGGGTTTTTTTTGTTTGTTTGTTTTTTTTTAATCAAGAGATACTTTTTACCTTGATAAACTAGTCTTGAACTGAACTTCCCTTGTGACAAGAGACATTGGGGGTTATATTTGTAGTTTGGCAATTGTTTACGTATTCTAAAGTTTTTGCTTCACTTTCTCTTATCAGATGTCATCCTTTAAGTGAGAATGCTTCTTCAAAACCATCTTATGACAATGAATACTGATTATTTTGTTCTAAAATTGGATTTTGTTACCTTCCTAGATAAATTTAAAGCTTGAAGGTTGCAGAATTTTAAACCATTAGATGCAAAGCATTTGCAACCACTGAATAAAAAATAAAGTGGTGTGTAATGGACTTGCAGAAGAGAAAAAACTTTAAAGAGTTCTGTAATGTCCACATATTAGCAAGGAATGTAGCTTTTGAAGGATGCAGTTTCTCATAAACTAAGCCCTTATTACATAGAAAGTCTTAGTTATTTTTTATTCCTTATGATCCATTTCCTGTTTGAATATTTCTTAGGAGGAAGAAAAAGAAATTGGATGTCAGTGGCTGACCCTCAAACAGTTTATTTAAAGGAAAAAGGATTAAACTAGGACAGAAGAACTTCATTAGGAACTTCAATCTCTTACCATTTCTGATGCTACTGAGCTATAATACTAGATTTCTCCTTGATTTGAATGCATCCATAGTAGTCAGGGGCATGAGATGGTTATTAGTGGAAATACATGAAATAAGGTCAACAAGAGGTTGGTTGTGTCTTTTTTTTTTTTTTTTTTTTTTTCCTTCCTTTGTGTGGGAGATTGTGCTTAATTATTACCTGCATAACAAAGTTTTTTTTTGGGTTTTTTTTTTACAGACAGGGACTAATTGTTTTTTCCTGGTTTTAATGTAATAGTTTCTAATTCCTCTTTGATTAAAACACTCTGTCTGGAGAACTTTCATTACCCTGCTCAATTCGCAAATGTGATCTATAATTGCAGGATCACTCAGAATACCCTTTTCCTCTATCCTGAAGTGCATTGTACATGCTCCACTTGGTTTCTTCTAGAGCCTGTCTGCCGTCTATATATCACATTAATGATTATGATTATGAGCCAGAGTGCTATCTTAAGTATTTTGCACTCAAGCTTTTTATTATTACACCAACTGCAAAAATTTGATTTCTGGAAGGAGTGAGTGAGAATGGGGGCTGAAGGGCGGAGCAAAAGAAATAAGGTGCTCATTTGGACCCAGGATATTGCACTCAACATGCATCTCAACATGCAATCCAAAGAACTCTATCTACATCTGAAGCTTTTTGTGACAAAGTATTTTGGGCAATGTGTTAGCAGTAACTTGTTCCTCCTTTTCTGCAGGCAGGACCAGCATCTTGCTGCCACCACCACAAAACAGACAGAGGACCTTCACTTGTCCAGGTGGAAAAGAACTCTTGGGAGGGGTTGGCAGGGAGAAAGGTGTCAATCTAATGGTAATCCCTGGTCTGAGATCTGTCAAGTGCTGGAAAAGTGTAAATTCTTTTACCTGGGGCAGAGATGCTGGCTGCCATACTGTGTGTGAATCAGTGGGCAAATAAAACTGTGTGTTCTGCCTGGTATTATAAATGGGTCAGTGATGGATTTGTATTACCTGAGGAAATGAACTGGCAGACAGAGAAGCTTCTGCTTGCTGCTCTGCAAATGTCAAATATAGCAGAAATCTTGGGGGAAGAGAAGGGATAGCTGGAGACAAAGGCAGTGTTAAAATAGCCAGAGTGTTGGCTCCTCAAACATGTGCTTCTGAGGGGTAGGCTGGGAGAGCTGAATAATCTTTAGACATTGTTAAGCAGCATTTTCTTACCCTCCAGCAGGGTTTCAGCAGTGGATCTTGTTTTATAATTAAAGTCATGCATGAGGTGGGTTTGGGATTGCATGAGGTGGTGTTCTATTGCAGCCAGCTTTGCTGGCTGCTACAGAGTATGACTTCTGGTGCCTTGGTTTTATGGGGTTAAAACCACTGCTTTGAATGTGCTTTTCCATCCTCTTCACGTGCTCTCTTGTACTTATCAAGTACCTCTGGAGCATGTAAGGTCTTTGGGTGGACTGAGGGAGAGCTCTCCTTACTCCCCAGGGTACTTAGGAAGCTGAGCTCTTACAGGTGATAAAAGACAGGGCAGAGGGCTATGGCTCACTTGGATCTGATCCAGGCAATGTTCCTTTGGTTCCCAACTGCCCTGTGAACATCTCTTAGTGAGTATTGAGTGACGAAACAGGGTAATGGGGTGCGAGATTAGGGAAGTGATCTCTGGCTGGTAGATCACTCCTCTCACTAGCCAAGTTCGATCTCTGTCACCACAGCTACATCAGGTCCAGTTCAGTTTCTGCACTTAAGAGGAGGAACATGAGTCCAGAAAAGCAAGTTTTCACACAAGTTTTCAAGCTAGTGATACTCTGGCTTTATTTGGCATCACATTTTTTCAGTAGGAGGCTCAAAGCAGAGCTTCACCCTTCGCATTTGAGGTTTCTGAGTGCTAGTGCCTTGATTTTCACATTTGTGTCTCCAGTCAGAGTGCCTGCATGTGTTTTAGACCAGCTGTGTTGGCTGGTCTAATCTCAGATCTCTTAAGATTAAAATTCTGTGGCCCCTAAAATAATCCAGCAGTTTCTGTGTTCCCATGGTTTAGCTCTGTCACCAGTTTATAAAGCTGTATTTAGCCTCTGTAAAAATACCGTGCTTCTTGCAGACCGAGATTTGGTCCTTTTTAAAGCTCACAGCTCACCAGCCACAGCACTGCCAGTGACCATGGAGTGGAGCATGGAGTTCAGTGTACGGCAAGATTACTTCTAAAGGCACTGGAGGGTGTTTTAAGGGCAGATAGCTATCAGGAGATAATCTCTCCTCCCTTTAGACATGACTTTGTGACTGTTTTCTCAGTCCATGGTCCAGCAGGGTATGTGGTGGGGTTTGTTGTATCAGATTTGCCATTGGCAGGACCCACTTTTAAACAGCTATGACTTTTCTTGGCCGGGAAGAGATCTTTGGTTGTGCCAAGCTGGGGAGCCTGCTCCTCCCTTGCTCCTTCCAGGGTAAGGCTGGTAATGCATCCTTTGTGTAAAAGCTCCTGGAACATATTTGCAATGCATGAGAAGGAATTAGGTTGTTTTTGGAGTACCCGGGCACCGTGTTCTTCAGCACCACCTACTGACATCTTCCTCTCTCTCTCAACTCAACATACACTGGTGTTTGCACCTTTTTCTTAATTCACAGCTACAGCATTACTCGAGGTAATTAACAATACTGTCTTGGCTGGAAATTAGAAACCCCAGACCTCAGTGCATTCAGTTCCATTGTGCCATATGGGGAGCACTAATGAGCAGGGTACAAAAGCCAAGCTGCTTGGCTTTGGTGTCTGTTTTCCTCTGCTGGGCCAGCCCACTTGCCCCTTGAACACGTGTGTCTGTGGAGAAGAGCATTGAAGGGCTGTGTTGTGTTAGGGAGGTGAATGCCTTGGCTCAGGTTCTGTGAGTACAGGAACCAAGTGGTAAAACCATATTTCTAGTCTAAATTTTTGCCCCATGCTGTTTCACCTCCCTCTTACACTAGTTTTGTGCAGCAAATTAAGTATCATACTTAATAAGGGAGAAAGTCCTACTCTGACCATCCAGTTGTTTGTGTTTTCTCACATGTATATTTAGTGTCTCTGAATTCTGTTGGGATTAATAACTTGCCTTGAAAGTAATTCAGAAGATGAGAAGAACCCATCCTAGCCTTTCTTAGAGCAAGAGCATTTAATGTTTGAGAGCCTTTCTCATCAGGGAAGTTCTTTATCCTCAGACTCTGTTGCCTATGCTCTGTATCATGTACTGCCTCACAGCTAACCCCAAGGAAAGAGGGACAAAAAAAGCCAGAACTGTAATTTGTGTGACAATCTAAGTTTGTCTTTTAATAAGATTGTGGCATTTTATTTGCAATCTGCTTTTATTTGAAAAGTTTGAAGTTTGAAAGTATCCTTCAGGCATTCGGATGGCCTCTTAATGTATCTTTTTTAAACAGAACAGATATATGTGTAGACCCCAGAACAGAAAGAAAGAGAAGAAACATTATTTGTGAGAAAAGAAGCACTTAGGTAGCTTGAATCAGTAAAGCCCCAGCAGAAGCAGACAGATAGGTACCACAATCTCTGATTCTCCTTTCACACCATCTTCTAAAACCCATGGTGTGCCTTTATTCTCCTATGGTCTTACAGTGAGATGTCTAGAGGTATTAATATTCAATAACGACATTTTTCTGGGGTTTTGGATTTTTTTGTTTATTTGTTTTGCTTTTTTTCCACCCCATTTTTTGAGAAATCATAGTCCTGGGGCACCAGTTGAGTTGATACCACTGTACCCATCATTTGGACCCATTCATCTCATTCATGTGAGAGGTTCTGTGAATCCTTGTTTTCTTGAACAGGAAAAAAAAAACAAAACAAAACAAAGAAACACCAAAAAAGCAACCAACAAGAAAATGCAAACATGCTTCTGGCAGCAATGAGAATCATCTCTTCCATGAGCTTTAAGAATAATGTGGTTTGTATTTTTTTTAATGTAGAAGATTCTGCAAGCTGTGATAGATTTAGTGGGTGTTTTGTATGTTAAATGCCTGTATTCAGTAACATAAATAAATGTATGGGATCAGCAAACTTGGGACACCTATTTTCCATGACAGGAAGATTTCTGAAAAATTTGAAAGATAATGGACAAAGAATGTGTAGAAGGCCTCCTTTTGTGGAATCAGGTCTGAAACCCACTTCAGGTTCAAACACTCTTTCAGGTAGAGTTTGTGTCTTCTCAGTTCAGATTGGTTTTACTATTAATTTGTAATGAATATCCAAGAGGAAAGTTCTTCCTGAAAATATCTTATATTTTGATACACATTTCCATGTAAGTCAAGGGAAAGTTGTACTGGAAGAATGGAATTACAGGCATCAGCTAACGTATCTCTTATGTCCTTAATTGTTGAGTTTCAGAATGGAACAAACAAAGCAAAACTGGATACATAGAGATATTGATATTTAAATCTGTGACCGATGATTTATCATTAATTCCTTTACAAGAAAATAAGAAGACAAAATATGTATATTGTAGAGCTGTAACCCAACCCATTGATTTCTGTCAAAACCCAGTTGTACCAAATTAAAAAGGAAAAAAACACCAAACAGTGAAAAAGAAATGGTGTTTCAGTTTAGTTTATGTTGTTACCAGCTTAGGGAAGTAATTCCAAAGACAGTCCTCAGAGGACCAAGAATTCCAATAGCTTGACTGGAATTTGGTAGTTTAAAAAGACCCATGAGTTGAGTAAGTTTACCTGACTGTAGTTGAGAGTTGAATTTATTATTTGAATTCTTAATTAATTATGGGGTTTCCTTTCATAAATGAAAGATGAGGCTGGCTTCCTCCAGTTGGAATAGGCTTCAGGTTTCCAGTTTCTCAATTGTATAAATTTTTGCATTACTCCTATGAATTTATTTGTTTAGTCCATATTTTTGCTGCTGTGATCTTTATAAAAAGTGTTTAAGAATCAAGCAACAAAAACCCCAAATCCAAAGATCAGGGCAGCAGCTGTGCTACATGGGCTGAACCTGGCCAGGAGTCCAGGCAGCAGGGCTGGAAGATCCTCATCACAGCTGTAGGCGGTGGTATAAAACCCAGACTTCTCTAGCAGGGAAAAATGCCTGAGGTGCTACTCATGGGAATTTCAAAAACTTGTCTTATCTGTAATTACATGCTGGCAAATTTCCGTTGCATTTGGTAGTTAATTTTTGGAAGGGTGGGGAAGACTGGAAAAACCTCAGGACCATGGAATCCAACCATCAGCTAGCACTGCTCATGTTCACCCACTAAACTGTGCCCCCAAGGTACACATCCACACATCTAAATACCTCCAGGGAGGGTGACTCAACCACTTCCCTGGTCCATGCTTGGGAAAAGAAATTTTCTCTTCTGCTCCACCTTTGCACTGAGTAAAATGAAAGCTGTGAGTGCAACCTGCAGTTGTGTGAGGTGGGGATGAAGATGCCTCTGATCATCTGAGCAGAGGAAGGGCTGGAGGGCTGGAGATGCCTTTGTTTCACATGCAGTGTTACTAATGCTGAGCTGGAAGCTCTTACAGAGTGTTGTGTGGTCTGACTGCCCCTTTTAGTTGTGGTTGTGCATGTGCATATTCTTAACTTGTAGAAGCTCTGCTGACTCCATCTCAAAATATAACGGATGGGTAGTGAAACCACAGAAGCTCAATTTTGAGGTCAGTGCCTTGGGCTTCACAATTAATTTTGTATTTTGAAGCTTTAAAACCAAACTTAAACATAATGATTTGTACTACTTTGGCTGCTGCCAAATTCTGTAATTACTGTTGTTCAACAAGCACAATTATCTTTTGTTTTGGATTTTTTAAAACCTCAAAATCTAATGCAACTGTGTCTCAAATGTTCTCAGGCATTTATGAGTGTGGAGAAGGATGCTGTAGATGATTTGAGACCACCTTGTGTCTTTAAAACAGTGGCTTTGAGAATCTCTATTGCCCAATGTTTTGAAATCTTTTTGCTCATAAGAAAAATGACAATACCTCCATATTTAAGCACTAAGGCCATGTATTTAAGAAGAGGTTGTAAATGCAAATTAGCCAGACAATGGCATTTTAATAATGTTTTGTGAGGTTAGCATTGAATTAGTAAGGGTATTTTAGAAGTCACATATTATTTATAGGGAATGTGGTCTCAAGAGATTCTTTGTGAATATGTTCGAGGGCTTCTGGGATTTAGATTCATTTAATGGTGGGGTTTTTTGGTTGCTTCAGGTTTTTCTTCCCACACTTCTGCTGCTGAGTTACTAGATTTGGTATCTCCTGTCTTACTCCATCTAAATTTTTTACATTAGATGTAAAGGGTTATGGAATGCCTTAGCTTAGCTGACCATGATGGAGATGTGTGAGCCTTGCTTTGTCTCCTTGGCTTTGGAATGTGCCTTGCCAGTGTATTTATTAACACCAGCACTTGAAAATGCTCTTTGTTGGTCGGTGGATCTCTCCCGGTGTCCATGCCGACATAAAAAGAAGAAAGGTGCGCATTGTGCTACAGTTTCTTTTGATACATGAGCTCAGACTAGCAGCACGTATTTTCTGCCCTTGCACAATGGCGGGATTTTAAGGAAGGACGTGAAAATGGTAGAGCAGAATCCCTACAAAATGCTTCCTCCTGCTCTCAGCGGATGACGCATGGTGGAAACATCACACTGAAGTCCACCGAGCAAGTAAGCAAGGAAGATTAACCTCTTCTTGGACTTGGTGCTGCCTTTGTGATGCAGACCCTGCTGAGATTCAAGCTGGAACCCATTACAGAGTCTCTATCAGTTCTGCAATCAGCAGCTATTAATGATATCTCTCACCACAACGCTTGGTTTAAGCTTGTGTAGACAGCAACCAGCATCCTTAAGGATGCATTCTCCAAGTAGCAGCGTGTGCTGGAGGTGAATGAAGATGGTGGTGGTTTTCACCTCTTGGAGCTGCCAGAATTGTCTTTTTTTTCCCATATCCTCAGCGTTGGTGTCTCTTCTAGTTTTCTATTTCGCAAGCCTGAAGTTTTCCAAAAGAGACAGAGCTGAGACCGTTTTGCGGTGATGTTTCTAAAGGGTCCGAAGTTTCCGGGGGGCTGAGGAGGGGGAGGACTGAGGGGGGCAAGAGTGAGATTTTTGTGTGCGGGCGTTGTTTTTCATCTCTTCCACACAATGGAGCTTTCAGAGAACCTCTCTTAAAAGGCATAGCTACAGCCTTTGTGTGAAGGGTGTATCCGCTGGCAGGGTTTGCTGATGCAGACGGGCTGGGCGGTGATTAACAAAGGTCATTAGACTTTGGAATCTGGCAGGGGAGTGGGGTGGTGTCTCTTCTGCGCCAAGCAGGAGAGCTCCCCAGAGACAGAGCCGGCTGGAGGCTTCCCCCTGCTGTCCCCCCTCACTCCCCCGCTCCTCCTCCTCCCGCTCCTCCTCCTCCTCCTCCTCCTCCTGGGAGGCTTAGCTGCGTGTCGCCTCTGCCTGTAGGACAGCTTGGACCAGTGTCCTGATGCTGTGAACGCAGCGTTTGTGGAGACAACCGCCACATTTTGTCACCCATGGGACAAGGGAACCCAACCCTGAGGAGATGGTTTGGGAAAACCCAAGCCTTGTGCAGAAAGAAGAGAAGGTGCAGCTTTGAGGAGGGCGCAGCGGGAGAGCAGCTACACAATTTGGAGGGCAAGCCATGCAGGAAAAAAGGGAGATGTGATTCTGGGGAATGGAGATTTTTTAAAGCATCACCTAAGGAGGAGGAGTTTAAAAAGGGAGGGAAAAAAAAAAAAAAAAAAAGAAAAAGAAAAAAAAAAGAAGAAGAAAAGACTGGTGTGCTTGAGCTGAAGCTAAGTGAGGCCATGTTGTGCACAGGCGAGAAGCTCTGAGGCTCTGAGTGCAGGAGTTGTCTGAGCTAAAATGGCTGCTCCCAAAGCTCAGAGGACTAGGGCGGCTTAGTGAGTCTTAAAGCTTCAGTGACGCAGGGGCTCATATCTCTTGAAAGTGTGATAAACACATTCAGTGGAGCTGTGGCTTGTTTGGCTGAGATGAAAGGACTAAGCTTGGGGGGATGGGTAGTGAAAACTGGATGATCTGCTTTTCTGTGAAGTGCTCTAAATGCAGGAGTCGTCTGCTCCATGGAAAAATTTGTTTTCAGGTCTAATGGACTGTGCTAAAGGAGACGTGGGGTGGGGCTTCACTCACTGCTGTAATTTGATCCAGAGCAGATAGCAACCCTCTTCCACACAATTTGGTCTGGTGCTTGCACATAAAAGCTTGAGTATCTCGATTATTGTAACTTTGTTAGCTGAAAAGAAGCTGGTGCAGCGTTCATTTTCTTTATTGGTGGTGAGAGGGAGTAGGGGGAGAGAAAGGACAACAGTGCAGCCTGCAAAGTAATGTAGGTAAATATGTGGAGAGCTTCTGTGCTCAGACTGTCCGGAATTTGACTTGCTAGGAGTTTATTTTAGCAGACTATCAGAAGAAGCATTCTTTAATCAAAAATCCTGGTGCAGTACCCTCTGTTGTTTCTGTACGTTAATGTTTTGGAGCTTTCTTCTCACGTTGTAGGTTGCCTCCTTCATACTCGACATACAACAAATCCATGGAATTTAAATTGCTATGGGCTGCTGTTGTGTCTTGAACCTCTGAAATGCTCCGTTTGTCATGCACATGCATGGAAGCTTTAAGAGGCAGTTGCTGTATTAGTATAGGAAGATAGCCCATGTGTCTGAGCACTGCACAGGGTAGGAGGGTCTAAGTCTTTTGTTTGGCTTGTGCTTTGTGTCTCCTGTTCTTCATGGCAGTGCAACCAACCTTCTGTTGCAGCATTAATCGTTCTTAGTTTTAGCTGTATCTTGTGTTGCTTTGTACTTGAAGGTGTGCAGGGCTGTTGGATACATCAAGGACCTCATAATGACTTTAGAGTCTTTGTATCTCATGTTGTCGTTGTACTTTTTCAGCCTGGGTAGTCCCGCTGCTGTCCTTTCCTTCCTCGGCTGTCTCATCCCCCAGACTACTAAGGCACAAAGGTCTTGTCCCTAGATGGACTGAAATGAAACTGTAAACATTTTAGCAAAGAGTGGAGGTGCCCTTAAAAGCTTGGGGAAGGGAGGCAGAGCAAAGTATTCTGCCTTGGTTTTGAGTAACTGCATCTAACCCTGCTGTTAGGTCTAGGTTATCAGTATCAGGACTGATAGGATACTGTGAAGAGAAGACAGATTTATCCCCGTGAAAGCTTTCGATGTGTGGTAGTGAATGAGGCAGGAATTGGCAACTTCTAGGAGGGTTAGTGTCTCCTGAAGGCAGAAGCTGCTGTCTTCTGATTGGGAATTCCAGTGCATGACTGTGAGTAACGTGCCATTTCTCTGCACATGGGCTGTGGTCTTTGAATAAGACCAAATTCTGAATAACAGCCCTATGTAATGGAAAAGCCAAGAGGACAAAGTCCACTGGATCAGTAGTCACTTGTCAGAGAGCTGGGTGTTCACAGAGTCGAGTCAGCAGTTTGTGAGCTACCAAGATAGGACTTTTTGTGGATCTGAGTAGACAGTTCTTAATAGGGTAAGGAAAGGTTGAATTTCATGCTGCTGTGTTTGTGGAATCTCTGCAAATAACTGAGTCATCGAAAGCTTGATGTTACCTTGGTGCTTCCAGGATTTATTCCAAAAGCACTGCTGTAAACTCAGTCTGTCTTTTTCTTTCCTTCCCGTTTTTCTTGCAGATTTTTCTAATGTAAAAGATCATCCTGAACCATGGAGGTCCTGCAGTGTGATGGCTGTGATTTTCGAGCTCCATCTTATGAAGACCTAAAAGCTCACATTCAGGATGTTCACACTGCTTTTCTGCAGCCAACTGATGTCTCTGAGGAGAGCCCTACCCAGCCAAGGTCTGGTTCCATCAATGCTAGCAACCAGACCGAGGTTGAATTTTCTTCTGTAAAGGATGAATTCGCAATTGCAGATGACATAGGTAAATCTCAACTCCAAGATTGATTCAGCTCTTACCCCTCTATTTTACATGTCTTATTTCAGTGTGGTTTAGTTTCTGCTTTTATTGTGGTTTAGAAATTTGCATTATCTTTGTGGCTGTCAGCAAAGCAGAAATCTAGCACCAGCTGTACTGGTTCTGACCATGGTGGTTTCTTTTTTTTTTTTTTTTTTTTTTTTGGTTTTGGTTTTGGTTTTGGTTTTTTTTTTTTGGGTTTTTTTTTTTTTTTTTTTTTCTGTTTTGTTTTGTTTTGTTTTGTTTTGTTTTGTTTTGTTTTGTTTGGGTTTTTTTGTTTTTTCTTTTCCCCCTGCAAATACAAGCATGGAGGATGGTTTTATTTCCCAGCTTCTTTTCATGGGGCTCTTCATACTGATTTTTCATTTTCAGCTTTTCATGATTGTTCTCCACTACCACAAACCACCTCAAAATTACAACTTTTGTTAATTTTCAAACTGAAACTAGTTATATTTTTTCCCCCCAAGAAGGTAATTTTGGAAACTATCCACCCAAAACAATACATCACAGTCATTTATATATAGAAATTATGCATAATGGTCATTTTTCTGACCATTGCCAGGTCTATAGATATTACCATAAGTAAGTGAGGGAATCCTGGAATGGTTGTTTTCAGTTCAGGGTGTGGTTACATTCTTGAGCATACAGGGTGGGTGAAGGAAAAGCCTTTTTTATTTATTTTATTTTATTTTATTTTATTTTATTTTTATTTTATTTTATTTTATTTTATTTTATTTTATTTTATTTTATTTTATTTTATTTTATTTTATTTTATTTTATTTTATTTTATTTTATTTTATTTTATTTATTTACATATACACCTTAATTCTCATTTTAGGGCAAAATGCAACAAGTCAGATGGGGACTGGAAGTTACTATAGCCAGAGCCAGAATTTCTATGGCCAACATATGGCTCCAAATCCTAAACCAACCAGCAAGTTTTTCCAGTGCAAGTTCTGTGTGCGTTACTTCCGTTCCAAAAACCTCCTCATAGAGCACACACGGAAGGTTCATGGAGCACAGGCTGGGGGGAGCTCGGTGGGGCCACCAGCTTCTAGTTCCCTAAATTACAACATCATGATGCATGAAGGGTTTGGTAAAGTTTTCAGTTGCCAGTTCTGCACCTACAAGTCACCCAGGCGTGCGAGGATTATTAAGCACCAGAAAATGTATCACAAAAACAACCTGAAAGAGAGTTCAGCTCCTGCTGCTGCTGCTGCTGCTGCTGCTGCTGTGTCTGAATCAACATCTGCTTCTGTGCCAGTGCAGGAACCCTGCAAGGAGCTGCCAGCAGAGGTGGTGGAGCGGAGCATTTTGGAGTCGATGGTCAAGCCCCTGACCAAGTCTAGGGGCAACTTTTGCTGTGAGTGGTGCAGCTACCAGACACCTCGGAGAGAGCGCTGGTGTGACCACATGATGAAGAAGCACCGCAGCATGGTGAAAATCCTGTCGAGCCTGAGGCAGCAGCAGGATGGAACTAGCACACCTGAGGTGCAGAGTAAGAGTGCCCAGAGTGCCTCTCCAAACTCAAATTACATGTCCATGAACACAACAGGACGTGAGATGTCAAGTGCTAATGTGTCAAACTTCAGGGGATCTATGGGCAATTCACTTATCAGGCCCAACTCTTCTACATCTTCAAAGTTTTCTTCTGTGTCTTACCCCCAAATGAAACCTAAGTCACCTCACAACTCGGGCATGGTTAATTTGTCTGACAGATCTCGCTATGGAATTGCTGATATGACGAATTCTTCTGCTGACCTGGAAACAAGCAGTATGCTAAATGACTCCAGCTCAGATGAAGACCTAAATGAAATGGACAGTGAGAATGGCTTAAACTCCATGGATCACCAGACCTCAGGAATGTCTGCAGAGCAGCTGATGGGATCTGATGGCAACAAACTCTTGGAAACAAAGGGAATTCCCTTCAGGAGATACATGAACAGATTCCAGTGTCCTTTCTGCCCTTTCCTGACGATGCACCGCCGAAGTATTTCCCGCCACATTGAGAACATCCACCTGTCTGGGAAGACAGCTGTGTACAAGTGTGACGAGTGTCCCTTCACCTGCAAGAGCTCTCTGAAGCTGGGTGCCCACAAGCAGTGTCACACAGGAACAACATCTGACTGGGACACCATGAACTCCCAGACTGAGAGCATCGCCTCGTCCCTGAATGATAGCACGGTGTCTTACGAGAGTGGGAATATCAACGGCAGGAAGTCTGCAGGGATGATGGAGCCTGTGCAGCCACAGCCGCAGCAGCAGCAACCACAGCAGCAGCAGCAGCAGCAGCAATCACCCCAGCCCCATTCACAGCATCCATACAAGTGCACTTTGTGCAACTATTCCACCACCACTTTGAAGGGCCTCAGAGTTCATCAGCAGCACAAGCATTCCTTCTGTGACAACTTACCAAAATATGATGGGCCGACATCAAACACACCGCAGGAGAGCGAGGCAGATGCTCATTCCTCTGCCAGCACTGTGAAGAAGAGCCAGACCTCCATCCTTGGGCTCTCGTCTAAAAATAACTTTGTTGCAAAAGCTCCTAGGAAAGTCTCAAATGACTTCCCGTTAGATCTCTCTCCGGTGAAAAAGAGAACTAGAATTGATGAAATAGCCAGCAACCTGCAGAGCAAGATCAGCCAAAACAAGCAGCAGGAGGATGCTGTGATTAACGTAGAGGACGATGAGGAAGAGGAAGAGGACAATGAGGTGGAGATAGAGGTGGAGTTAGACAGAGAGGAAGAGCAAACAGAACCAATGATGGAGGTTTCCAGTTCGTATGCACCCCAGCAAATGTGGGGCAGAGAGGCTAATGATTCCCAGAAGGAGACGAGCTTCAGGAACATGCAGCACGACTACAATTCCACCAACGGGGCGGAGATTGAGCTCACTTTGTCTGAGGATGAGGAGGACTACTACTCTGCTGTCAGCATGAAGGATCATCAGAGCCCTAATGCCTCTGTTCTGGGTAGCCAGTCCAACATGTATGGCACCGACCAGAACAATGAGAATTCGGAGTTCAGTGACACTGGCAGGCTTTACTATTGTAAACACTGTGATTTCAGCAACAAATCTGCCAGGAGTGTTAGCACCCACTACCAGCGAATGCATCCCTACATTAAATTCAGCTTTAGGTACATCCTGGATCCCAATGACCACAGTGCAGTGTACCGGTGTCTCGAGTGCTACATTGACTACACAAATTTTGAAGATCTGCAGCAGCATTATGGAGAGCATCATCCTGAGGCTATGAATGTACTGAACTTTGATCATTCTGATCTGATCTACCGCTGCCGCTTCTGCTCTTACACAAGCCCAAATGTTAGAAGCCTAATGCCACATTACCAAAGAATGCATCCCACAGTGAAAATTAACAATGCAATGATATTTTCAAGCTATGTTGTCGAGCAGCAAGAAGGGCTGAACACAGAGTCTCAGACACTGAGAGAGATCTTGAATTCTGCTCCAAAAACTATGGCAACCTCCACCCCTGTGGCACGTGGGACTGGTGTGCCAGCTGGTTTTAACAAAAGTGCTACCAAGAGTTTCAGTCCTGAATGTGAAAATCAGAAGGAGCCTTCGGTCAACACTGTGGTTGTTTATGACTGTGATGTATGTTCATTTGCAAGCCCTAACATGCATTCAGTTTTGGTGCACTACCAGAAGAAGCACCCCGAAGAAAAGGCCTCGTATTTCAGAATCCAGAAGACCATGCGTGTAGTCTCTGTTGACAGAGGCTCTGCCCTTGCTCAAATGTCATTTGAGCTGGGGGCTCCCATCTCCCCAAAACTGTCCAACTTGGCTTCTCAGCCTCCAGCTCCCCCACCACCACCCCCGGACCTCTCTACTGAGCTCTACTACTGCAAACACTGCTCCTACAGCAACCGCTCTGTCGTGGGGGTGCTTGTCCACTACCAGAAGAGGCACCCCGAGATCAAGGTCACGGCCAAGTACATCAGGCAGGCCCCGCCGACCGCAGCCATGATGCGGGCTGGGGAGTTGCCCCCTGGCATCCAGAGGCCACCAGTGTCTATGCAGCAGCTGGGCCGGGGCGGGTCCGAGACATCGGTGAACCCTCCTGAGAATGAGATGTTCTTCTGCCAGCACTGTGACTACGGGAACCGCACCGTGAAGGGTGTGCTCATCCACTACCAGAAGAAGCACCGTGACTTCAAAGCCAACGCGGATGTGATCAGGCAGCACACGGCCACCATCAGGAGCCTCTGTGACCGCGCCCAGAAGAAATCGGTTGGCAGCCTGCCCGCCCACAGCTCCGGCACCGAGCGGGACAAGTCCAAGCTGAGAGCGCTCAAGTGCAGGCAGTGCAGCTACACCTCCCCGTACTTCTATGCACTGAGGAAGCATATAAAGAAAGACCACCCGAATCTGAAGGCCACGGTGACATCCATACTGAGGTGGGCATTTCTGGATGGCTTAATAGAAGCTGGTTATCACTGTGAATGGTGCATTTATTCACACACAGAGCCAAGTGGCTTGCTTGTGCATTACCAAAGGAGACACCCCGAGCATTATGTTGATTATACCTACATGGCAACCAAACTCTGGGCAGGTCCCGATCCTTCCCCTCCTGCTCTAGCGATGCCAACGGAGATGAAGACCTATAAATGCAGAGACTGCATTTTTGAAGCATCTTCTATTTGGGATATTACTAATCACTACCAAGCATTTCACCCTTGGGCCATGAATGGAGATGAGTCTGTGCTGTTAGATATCATTAAGGAGAAAGATACTTCTGAGAAAACCATGCCACAGCCTGATGAAGGTGGGGTCAGGATGGACTCTGAAGACCAGTTAGCAACACCACAGATGGATCAGGATCCAGAGTGTGCAGAGGATCCCAGCCTTTCCCATGAAAAAACTGTCCAGCTGGCTTCTGCAAATCCTGCCATCTCCTCCACTCCATACCAGTGTACAGTGTGCCAGTCTGAGTACAACAACCTGCATGGCCTCCTGACACATTATGGCAAGAAGCATCCTGGCATGAAAGTGAAGGCAGCAGATTTTGCTCAGGACATAGACATTAACCCAGGGGCTGTGTACAAGTGCAGGCACTGCCCATACATTAACACACGCATTCATGGCGTCCTCACACACTATCAGAAGCGGCACCCATCCGTGAAAGTCACTGCTGAAGACTTTGTGCATGACGTGGAGCAGTCAACTGACATTGCTCAGAATGACGTGGAAGAGACAAGCAGGATTTTCAAGCAAGGCTATGGTGCTTACCGGTGCAAACTCTGCCCCTACACCCACGGAACCCTTGAGAAGCTGAAAATCCACTATGAGAAGTACCACAATCAACCCGAATTTGATGTTTTTGCCCAGTCACCACCAAAAGTGTCTGCCTCGGTGGAGCCAGACATGGTGACTGAAATAAAGGCCTCCCCAGAAATTGCTGCCGAGGATGTTGGGGAGGTCTCCATGCCAGCGCCTCATTTCTCTAGTTCTCACTTAGTGTCTCACACAGTTTTCCGGTGTCAGCTCTGCAAATATTTCTGCTCCACCCGGAAGGGGATAGCAAGACACTACCGCATCAAACATAACAACGTCCGGGCACAGCCAGAGGGCAAGAACAACCTCTTCAAGTGTGCCCTGTGCTCCTACACCAATCCCATCCGCAAAGGGCTTGCAGCACACTACCAGAAAAGACATGACATTGATGCTTACTACACTCACTGCCTGGCAGCTTCCAGGACAGTAAGCGACAAACCCAATAAAGTGATCATTCCATCTCCTCCTAAGGATGACACTCCTCAGCTCAGTGAGGAGCTGAGGAGGGCTGTAGAGAAGAAGAAGTGCTCTCTCTGCTCCTTTCAGTCCTTCAGCAAGAAGGGCATCGTGTCTCACTACATGAAGCGTCACCCTGGTGTTTTCCCTAAGAAGCAGCATGCCAGCAAGCTGGGGGGATACTTCACTGCTGTGTATGCTGACGAGCATGAAAAACCAGCTCCAGCCGAGGAGAGGAATGACTTTGAAAAGCCTGAGGTGGAGGCTGAGGCTCAGGAAATTGAGTGGCTTCCTTTCAGGTGCATTAAATGTTTCAAGCTGTCCTTCAGCACAGCGGAGTTGCTGTGCATGCATTACACTGATCACCACAGCAAAGATTTGAAGAGGGACTTTTCCATACTTGGAAGTGGCACCCGCTCTCAGAGCCCTGTCTACCAGTGCAAGCACTGTGATACAAAATTGCATAGCACGGCAGAGCTGACTGCGCACTTGAATGGCCACAATGAGGAATTCCAGAAGCGTGCCAAACGTCAGGAGAGGAGGAAGCAGCTTTTGAGCAAGCAGAAATATGCAGATGGTGCTTTTGCAGATTTCAAACAAGAGAGGGTAAGGATTTGTGTGTCTGGTCTCTTTCTCTGCCCCCTGCTCCCCACTAGGGAGCTCACCAATGCCCACTTGCATGTTCTCTTTGACAGCCAAATGACCACAGGCTAATGAATGACTCAGAGTGCCAGTGAGCTCTATAAGCCAATTACACTTCCTGCTTTAATTTCCTCATCCATCCGCCGCATTTCCCTAGGTTCTGTAGGAAACCTTGTTCCTTCCTACTGCTTCCTTCAGTATTTTCTTTATCTTCTTTCCTCCCTCCCACGCTTCTGGAGGGCTATCTGTGTCTGACAGTTGCTTGTTCTTTTGTGGCAAGGCTGCCATGTACTTTGTATCACAGATTCTCTACAAAATGTCCTATCCCCTTCTTCCATGTCCCTCTGAATAACATATCAGTTTTCTTCTCAACCTTCTCTCTGTCAATCCTTTCTTTCATTGAGCACTCAGGATTAGCATAACATGAATCTGCCTGGTGATAGGAGCTTTTGGCCAAGTGCCTCATAAGGAGAGGACCAAATTGTTTCTCCATTTCTTGCCCACTTACCCCCTTCTTTCTGGTTCAGTTTTAAAAAGAAAACACTTGCGCAGGAAAAGCTTTGCACAGAAGTTGGGGAAGTTATGGGGTTGTGGAAGAGGAGGCACAGTCTCAGGCCAAACCAAAATAGTCTCCTAGAGGGCCACTGTTAGCCATAAACTGAATGTTTCTTCTGCATAGATGTCTTGTCCACTTACTTTGTAGGAATTAATGATCTCAACAGAAATTGAACCTTGCAGTTCTGCAAGACTGGACGTCAGGTATAACATCAGGTCTAAAGCCTGGTCTGTGCTCCTAAAAACAAGGTGACAAAGCCTGCTTCAGTGGTTTATGCTTGTGTGCTCAAACAGGCTTATGGACACTTGGAAGATGTTTCAAAACTCAAGGAGAGGAAGGTGGTTGGCTACAAATGCAAATTTTGCGTGGAAGTCCATCCAACACTTCGAGCCATCTGTAATCACCTCCGCAAGCATGTCCAGTACGGGAATGTCTCTTCTGTGTCGGCCACTGTGAAGGTAATAGTTCCTGAAAGGTGACTAAAAGTGACTGAAACTACAGGAATTATGTAAAATAAAGGCTTCATTGATAACCTGTGGCAGGCTCTTGTGAAGTTGAATGGGTTTTGAACTAGTCATTCCAGTTTGGCATGATGTTTTAATCTAACACTAAGTTTCTGAAGTGCATTTGGTTCATTTCAAGATGTTTTAACTTTTTTTCACTCTTGATCCAGGGGCACGAAGATTCTTAAATTCTTATTTCTTCTCAGCCACAAAGGGGTTGATGTTGCTGATGACTAAAACACTTGGTTTATGAGCGGGAAACTTTCTCTCAGCTACTTTATGGGCCGCATTTTTGCTTAGTCAAGCTCAAAATGTGTTGTTTGTTTTCTTTTTTTCTATATGTATATGATTTTTATTTTAGGAAGAGGAAGTGTGCACATACAAATGTGGGAAGCTGCTTGTGGTACACCTTTCCACGTGGAATTTGTACGCTGGCTCCAAACAAAACATTCAGTGGTCAGCTGAGCCTGTGATCCCCTTCAGGTGGTTAGATGCAAACTTGTTCCTTTCTCCCCGTGTAAAGGGGTGCCTCCTACGACATCTCCAGGTTATATTCCAAAGCCTGATTTATTAGTAGGGGAAGTAAAAGTGTGCCAAGGCTGTGGGAACTAGCTCTTGTGAGAGGCTCCTGCTGCCTGACTGACAGGCCTTATTTGGTGACATAATCTGCTTTTTGTGATGAAGCTGTGTCCTCCACAGCCTAACTCGCACCACCTAAGAGAGGTTTCATTGCCCTACCACTGACCTTTCCTCACCTTCTCGCTGGTACTCCTGACAGATTCAGATGCTTCCCTCCCAAGAGTCCTTTCCCTCTTCTCAGTTCTCAAGTGATGCTTGTGTAGGGTCAGTGCTTTCTTTTGAGTAAATAAAATCTTGCATCAGGAACAAGAGCTGAAAGCCATGGCCTAAAGAATGTGCTGCAAATTCCTCTTACAGGGTATTTAAGTAACTGCACAAATGCATGGCTCTGGTTAGAAACGGGAAAGGAAAGTTACGAATGAGAGTTTAAAAAATGGGCTTTTTCCTGTTTGCTCTGTATTTTTAGAGGGTTTTGGCATTTTAGACAACCAGCTTGTTTCTTGAGGGTTTGACACTGATGGACAAAGTCTACTGAAGAGTAGACAACTATATTAGTCAGCAGGGTTGCTACAGTCAGCTAGCGCAAAATAAACTGAAATTAACTTTTCTGTAACTTACTAATTATTATCTGATCAATTTTACAATATTCACACCAAGCCATTGAAAGATAGGTTTCTTGCTTTTTTGTGTGATCTGACACAAACTTGACCAAAGAGTGAGTTGTTTTTTTTTTTAACATGTGCATGCGTATATATAATAGATGTAACTATGTTTTTCCCTCCCAAGAATAGGTCTTTTTTTTTTTTTTTTTTTTTTTTTTTTTTTTTCAGAAAGCCATTGATGTGGAGTTTGTGTAGCGATATGTTTAGAGAAATAATGCAGTGGGAAGCCTGGACATTCTGATGAACACAGGGGAAAGACTGAGGAGCAAAAGGGAGAGAGAATTGATGGCTTTGGGGGGGATATGTGTTTTTTAGCAGGAAGCTGAAGAGCCTTCAAACACAACTTTGATGGAGGGTTTTGAGGGAGCCAAAGACCCTGGCATTGTGGAATTTGCAGAAGCTGAATATGGAGCATCCCTGGAAGATGAAGCCAGGCCTGGGGGCTACCACTGCAGCCAGTGTGACCGGGTTTTGATGTCTATGCAGGGTCTGCGATCTCATGAGAGGAGTCACTTAGCTCTGGCCATGTTTGCCCGGGAAGACAAGTACAGCTGCCAGTATTGCTCCTTTGTCTCCGCTTTCAGGCACAAGTAAGTGCTTATTTTATTTTATTTTATTTTACTTTTTTTTTTTTTTTTTTTTTTTTTTTTTTTTTTTTTTTTTTGTTGTGTGTTTCCTAAAGAATCACCAGCTAGTAGTGCTGTTTTGTGGGCTGACACTGAAGAAGAGCTCGCTCGACCTGATGTTGAGGTTGAGCCACACTTTTCTCATGGTGTTAACGTATTTTCCACACTGCAAAATCCTTGGCCATTATGATTGGCTTCTTGAATTTCTGTTAACCTTCCTTTTACATGCAGGGGAGAAGCATGCAAACCAAAGAATAAGGCTTATTTCAGTAGGCAAACAGTGCAGCCCACCACTTATGCACCTGTATTGCATGCATGAGACTTAACAAGCCAAGAAGAGAAAAGTTAATCTTCTATATTTAAGAAACTTCTGCTGTGTATAACTACCTTGTTTGTAATTACTACAGCTCTTTGTGGGCTGATTTTACATTTCTAATGTTAAAATAATGTCATAAATTTACCTTAAATCAGGTTTTTTTTTCTCAATTATGTCGTGCAATTTCAGTCTACAAATAATTCAAATTCATACCAGTGTACTGTATGAGTGACTCCCTCATCCTGCTTCCTTGTCTGATAAAAGGTCATCAGTAACAGTGACATTTTTTATCCTTTGTTTCCCTGAGATTTGACTTAGCTTTTAGTTTCTTAGTTTTAAAAATTATTTTAATAATAAAAGTATATGTGTCCCACCAAAAATGGGGTTTGTGATAAATTTTCTGCTGGCACCCTGGACCTGATTTGCAGGTGTGTGTTTCTTCTTAATTTCTGGGGAGAGAGCTGCTTGTTCACTGTTTTACAAAAGAAGATAGATCCAGGTGCTCATTTGACCCAGGCATTCACAGCACTCTTAAATTGGGTGATGATGTCACCATTTCTCAATCAAATGCATATGCAGAGAAGAGATTTTTTAGTTCCTTGTGTTAAAAAAAAGCAAGGTTTCTGCTGGTTGCACTGCACAGCATTGCAAATTGATGCCACAGTTGGAAAGGTCCACAGGATTGAGCAACCAAGGGTAGGAGAGGGACTTGGGGAAAGGATGTGCACTGCTGGGTGTATCCCACTCTGTTTTGGCAAGGCTGACAGTGAGGGGAGCCCCTGCAGGGCTTGCTGTTTGCCTGGTAAACTTGCTTCAACATTCAAACTTTTGTTGAGTTTGGTGCCTAGTCACTTTGTTTTGTTTTGAGGATAAGTCATGTCCCAGAAGTTGTGAGACGGGTAAATCAAAAAGTGGTGAATGGCAGGGAAGAACTCACTACCTAACTTGGTCTCTGTTGTTGAAGTTGCTTGCTTCTTCTTTTATTTTTGTTTCTGATGCAATTATTCTCCTGGGAGATTAAGTCGATGAAGGAAACCAAACTAAATATTTAAACAGCCCAATATTCTCCCAGATCTTACCAAAACTTTAAAACCTCCTTTTGGAGCTGGCAAAATATGTGGTTGTGAATATAGTTTTAATTATTACCATGTGTAATACCTTATGGTATTTATATTTATAATAGCTTAATATGTATTACATACCTCTTTGGCAGTCTGCTTTAATTGTTAAGTAATCTCATTCTCTGGAGGCTATTTAAAACGAGTTTTATTCTATGAAGTATTCACTGCAAGTGTTCAAAGCCTTGCTCATTTAGGAGACATTTTCCCCCACTTCTCTAGAAAACCTGTGCATTTTGTCTTGTCCCAAGCTCCAGCCTGGATTTCTGCTAAGTTGTATTTGTATGAAGTGACACTGAGAGGAGATACAAGTTCATTTTCTGTTTTTTGGCTGTTATCAGATGTTTGAATACACAGAATTCAGTGTTAGCTCTCATAAACAGGAATTTTCTGGCTTAGGCTCTTGTCAGTGTGGGACTAAAGATCATGTGGAATCTTGTGTAGTGTGACAGGGCTGGAACAACTGCTGTTTGAGTTACATGTTGGTACTCTGTAAAAGAGCAGGACAATTTGGGACAAATAAAAAGAACTATGCCTGAAATACATCTAGAACCAAGGTGAGGGGGGATGGGTGGATGGCAGTTTTGGCAAATTACAATTCCTGCAGTGTCCCTGCCCTGTGAGATGACTCAAGCTAAGACCAGATCACAAAGCATAAATGCGTCCAAAGTAGAGCCTGTGCTGGAAATATTTACAGCCGGGATTCAGACTACCTGCCTGCCACCCAGAGACAGGGAATTCATGTCTGTCAGCCACAACGTAGGAACTGCAGAGGTCTGCAGGATTCGCTCAGTTAGAATGAATTTGATCTTCTTTAGAAAATGTGGAAAACATTCTTTTTCCTCCTCCAAACTTTACTGAGCTACTAGGGCAAATTGTGCTGAGAGCAGTTTTTTGATCACTTTGCAGTATTCAGGCCGTTGGTATTTCCATTTTCCCTGAAGAAAGTAGAGGCTGGTCTTTGCCACACCTTCTTTTCCTGCTGAGCTTCATGTAGAATCTCCTACACTGCTGCTTCTGAAACTCTGCTACCTTTTAATCCTAGAACTCATCAACTGTAGCCTGCTGGCACCCTCCCCAGAGCAGGATCTCTAATCTGCTTTTGCTGCTATAACCAAAAGAAGGCTTCCTCAGTAAAGCTGGTCAACAAAAGAACCACTTTTTTTTCTTTTTTTTCTTTTTTTTCCTCCCTTGATCAACAGAACAAGAGGGGGTATATGTTTATTTTCACAAAAATGTTTGGCAGAAGAAAAATTGTGTAATGATAATTTAATAAGAAAATAATTTCTTGCCTGTTTCATGTTTCTTCATCTGGTTCTTTCAGTCTGGATCATGCATAATTTATACTAATCTTGCCCTGTAAGTTTATTTAGGTGACTTGCTCTCTGTATAAGCAGAATTGGTGTCAGCTCTGCTCCTTTCCTTCACACTAGATTTGACTTTATTAAGTGAGCAGACCTGTTGAATTTATTGAGGAAAGAGTGTGAGAAAGGATCTCTACTTACTCTTCTGTTGCTGTGGAGTGCTTTGCTTTGCCTCTGAAGAGACAGCTGAAACAATTGACTCTTTTCTGTCTCCCTTTTCTGTCTCTCCTCAAGCCTGGACCGCCACATGCAGACCCACCACGGACACCACAAGCCATTCCGCTGCAAGCTCTGCCCGTTCAAGTCATCCTACAACAGCCGCCTGAAAACCCACATCCTCAAGGCTCACGCTGGTAAGTTTTCCCCTCTCAGTCTTGCAGTGAAATGGCCTGTTGTGTTCCTGTGGCTGATCACAGCTGCTGGATTGAACCACGTGTTTTGTCACCAGAGCTGGGTAAGGTTTTTTCCAAAGGCCACAGTCAATGGAACCTGTTGGGATAAGTGGGAGTTTGGCTAATGGGAAAGGCAAGGATTTAAAGCAGTGGGTACTTCAAGAACTTTTTTCTTCTCTTTTCTTTTATATGAATGGTATTTTTTTCCTTATTTCTGCACTTTTCTCCAAGTAGATTTCATCTCTTATACCATAGATGCCATGACAAAATTGGCAGTGAGCTTTGCTCTGCTCTTTGTATTTATTTTTGTGCTTTAAGTGACTCTGGGAAAAAGACTGTCAACAGCACCTTGGTTTTTGGTAGAGCCTTACGCTGGCTTTCATGCTGAAACCAAACCCTAAGAACATTGGGAGTCAAGTGTGCAACAGACTGAGAATGTCAAAATTGTATTACCAAACATGGAAATTTGTCTTGCAAATCTCTGTATTTTGTACAGAATCCATAAAAGCAAGCCGTGCTTCCGAGGAACCGGAATTGGGAAGGTGATGTGTCACACAGAGTAGATCACCTGAAATTGTTGTACCTTTGATTATTAAAAAGTGAGACTCAGGATTTCCTCATCTTTATTCCTTGGCTTTAGATTCTTGGCACCGTCACACAACCTGCATTGAAAGGTTATCCTTTGGTTTTCAATCCAAACATGCACTCTGGTGCAAATAATAGAATAATGACCAGTCTGAAAACCTGAAAACCAGCCCAGTTGTTAAAAAAGTTGTGAGTAGACACTCCTTGAAAGGGAGTTTCTGATAAAAAGGACCACAAGTACATTCCCTATTCTATTATTTGCTTACTAAAGTCATATACTCTGGGGTGGAGGAGAAAGGTGTGAGAAAATAGAGAGAAAAGGTGTGAGAAATTTGTAGCAATCTACTGATGAAAAAAAAAATTATTGCTGCTATTGATCCAAAGGCATTTTTCATCTACAGAAATATAGGAGGTATTGATGGCCTTGTGTACTTTGTTTCATGTATTTTTTTTTTTTTTTCATTTCACAGAACTTGTGCCAATTTCTGTTTCTTGGATGGATAAAATAGATTAGCTTAACTTCTGCCACTTTCCTTTTGTGTGGGAGGACCATGGCATTTTGTCCCTTCTAGGAAACCAACTGTATGCAGCAGTTCCAGTTCACAGAATCCCACATCCTGTATGGAGGAGCCATGTTTTTTTTATTTTCACCAACCATAAAGTATTGTTTTATGCTATTACACAGCTGGGCTCCTTGTTTGAACCTGCCAGATTTTTAGACTCGAAGTTACCATGCAAGTAATATTTACTTCACACTTCTCTTAATGTAATTCGTTGATTGATTGATTGATTAGGAATTCATGCCTCTGAACTTGGTGTAGTAGACCCCTTGAAGGGACATGTATTGCACTGTACAAGACCACAATTTCATGGTTGCCTAGATAGTGCTTGCACAGTGACTCAGGTAATAGGGTTTCCAAAGGCTTACAGATATGTTTCTGCTTCACTCCCATTTCTACCAAATGGGTGGTCACATCACAGAAAAGTTGATTGTATGTTTTTCAGTCAGAGCTTTGCTTTGGTTTGTTTTGAGTCAGTCATTCAGAAATATGTATTACTGAACAAAAATGTCCGATATCCTCACACTCCTCAGTTTTTCAATAACACAGTGGTTCTCTGAACTTCTCTTATGTTATCTTCTTTTTTTTTTTTTTTTTTTCAATTGTCAATCATCTCATTATCCATTTATTTATAATTTAAAACTTCAATTCTCCTGAATTTTTCCTGAAGTCTCCTGGAGATCTTTAAAAGTCCATAAAATCCTGATTCCTGAAATGTTTTAGTCTTTAGTGTTCAGTCTGCCTCTGCCTCATTTTCTGGGTATGGATCAAAATTCAGTGAACTACAAAATCCGTTCTTATGTGATGGCTGGTACCAGTGTTTCTGACATTTGTTTTTCATCCAGTGTGTGCCATCTCCTTTGACATGGAGCAGAACAATTTACAGTTTCTCTAAATGGGCTCTCTGTTGTTTTCATCTGAACTTTTTCACCTGTTTTGTTTTATTTTTTATTTTTTTTTATTATTTTGGGGTTTTTTTTTGCTTGTGTTTTTGAGGAATCTTTCTTACCAATTTCTTAATCAGCAATTACTCTGGGAGTGCAGAAATGAGTGATTGTAAGATAAGAGCATTGTACAAGTTCAGTTTCTGTGTAATCTGGAACATAGTGCTTTGAGTACATATCAAGTGTTGAGGCCCACTACATAAACGCTTACATTTATTTATTTGTATGTGTGTTAGTATGATCACTATAAGATGCAAAACTAGCAGTCAAAAAAAGTGCAGAAGACTTCTGTTGGGCCAAGCTGTGGCTTTTCCTCTCCAATCAGACACATCCTTTTACGTTCTGATGTCCATTGGAAATGAATAGTGGGCATATTTATTAGTGTGTCTAGGCTTGGTATGTAATCATCCTTAATTTGCTTTAATGTCTTGTGGTGCTTTTAAGTTAGCAGTTGGTTGGTGCACGTTGTCATCCAGGAATCTCTTACACTGATAAAACCATGAAGGTCTATATCTGTATCCCACTGGTATCTTGTAACCTTGGAATATTTTTTGTCCTTAAATTATTGTGTTCCATGGAGCAACTTGTTGTGCGTGCTACTCAATAAATGTATTTCTGTTTGTAAAAAGGAAATATATGACTCATACAACACACAGGTGAGAAATGTAGTTTCAGGGTAGTTTTTTGTTTCACCACTTCAGACTCTTCGAGTGATCTGTTCTTTTTCAGATACACCAAAAAGGGCATTCTAAGAGTTTCTAGTTTGTCCTGATGTTTAGCATGGTTTTTCTGGAGGACAGAGATGGGAGTTTTGTGGAGGATGGCTTTTAATCCTTTCAGGTGTGCTTGCTCTGAATGGCTGCAACACATGTGTTTTAATACACTCTTTTGGTTCACTTATTTCTGGTGTGGGAAACAATGCTGCTTGAGAACCCTCTTTGCTGGATTTGTCAAGAAGTGGAAAACATTTTCTGCTTCATCCATTGCCAGAACTCTCATTCTTCTCTTGCTGTTCATGAATATTTTGCTCCTGTATTAGTTTTGGCAGTTTATGTTCAGCTCATATGTGGCCAGTATTACTCTTGTACATGGAAGTGGCACTTCCAAAACAATAACTTGGCACCTGCATATAATATCACATTGTTTGTGTTGGGACAGTTTCACTTTGTGATCCAATTGCCTCCATGCCTCCATGCAAAACAAATCTTGTATCAGGATTTGTTTCCCCTTGTTTGCTGTCTCTATGGCTTGGAATGTATTCAAAATTAAATCCACTACTGTGCATTACTTCTGTTCTTTCACTTCTTTTAGTGCTTTCTCGTAACGCACTTCCACACAGCCTGGCAGATACAGCCTTTTGTACTTGGCATTGACATTTTCACCAGCCTTGACTTGGTTGCCACTCTGTGAAGATTGATGCTGCCTAATGGCAGGCTATTTATAAGGAAAATTGTAACCTTTCCCAAATGTAATTGCACTACACACTTTTTTTTCCTTTCTTTTTTTTTTGTTTGTGGAGGGGCCTTTGTTAGTGTTTTGTAGTGTCCTTCTTGCTTCATTAATTATGACACTGGATGTGCTGCATGCCGAAACAAACGACTTCACCATTTCTAGCTGCTGTGCTCCCAAACAAATTTGAAAGTGCTGTGCTTGAGTTATTCCATTTTCATCCCAGAGTCTGTTTTCTTCCCATACCATGCAACACAGGCATGCTGAAAGTCTGGTCTCTGTTTTTCTTGACATCAGCCACTGTACAAGGATCTGCAGTTACCAGAAAGTGATACTTTGGTCCAAAGCAGGTGTCTACACCCACAGACTCCAGACTGCTCTGACAAGGAGACATGCATAGCTTGTTTTCTTTGGGATCAGTTTTTCGCTGAAGAGTCCATGGGAATTTTACTGCCAAGTTCAGTAAGAGAAGTGTGAAGGCCCCGTTTTGTTTCTTTTGTGAGCTGATGACTTGCCTGTATTTCGCTCACCCAGGTGAACATGCCTACAAATGTTCCTCCTGCTCATTTTCCACCATGACAATCAGCCAGCTGAAAGAGCACTCCTTGAAAGTGCATGGGAAAGCACTGACACTACCAAGACCCCGCATTGTCAACCTTGCAGCCTCATACGCCCACCACACCTCCAAGAACCACACTCCTGCTGAAGAAGTGGAGGACTCTAATGGTAAGAGGTGCCTCAGAGTGAGAATTTAATTGTTTAAGGTGCTGCTTAATATTTTTATTGCAAACCAAATTGCAGCAGGCAGCTTTGCACCAAAAGCATCTTCATTTGGTCATTAAGAGGAAACCAGAAGTTGCATCAAAACCAAGAGTAAACGTGGTGTTGTAGGAAGTGATCTGCTTTGGGTCCTCACCAGTTCATAGTACATTAATTTTTTCCCTCACTACTTCAGCTGACTTTGGAATATGACCCTGCTGGCTTTGCTAGCAGAGATTTACATTGTAGAAAATATTTCAGACTCATAATTTCTATTCATAGCCAGTGGGAAAAGGATCTGCAAATTCCATCCATGCTCCTGATTTTCCTTTATATTCATAGAATCATAGAGTGGTTTGGGTTGGAAGGGGAATCTTGATGATCGTCTCCTTTTGCCCTCCAGCCATGGGCAGGGACACCTTCCACTATTCCAGGTTGCTCCAAGCCCCATCCAACCTCACCTTGAGCTCTTCCAGGATGGGGCAGCCGCAGCTTCTCTGGCAAACCTCTGCCAGGGCCTCACCATCCTCACAGGGAAAGATTTTTTCATAATATCTAATCTTATGAGTAGGCCACTTTGATGAAACCACATGATTAAACTTTAAATGTCAACCTGTAATAGTAGGAAGAGTAAATATTGTTTCTATCTGCTGTACAGAGGACACCAAAAGTGCCTTCAGTTATTTAGCTGCAGGAAGGAGAACCTGAGCACTGTTTCTTTTTTTCAATGCTTCTTTTGAAAGGTGTTAATCCCCTTGTGCTGGAGGGATGTGTAGAGGATGCTTGAAAAGCAGCAGAAGGAGGGACACTGTTTAAACACAGAAATAGAAGAGATGGTGTGGGGTACCACATCAAGCTTTAAGGCTTTTTAAGGAGTAGCTTATGAGGCATCTTTTGGTGTCACTGCCTATCACTTAAGAGAAGAGCTCTTCTTTGGGAAAAAGAAACCCCAACCTTAATTCCTGGATGAGTTTCATTGACATGGAAAGAGAATATTTTCAGATGTTCAAAGAACTGGAATGTATGGAAGCTGTGTTAGAAGAGGGAAAAATACTTTTTTTTCCTAGACCCTTGAGTGGTTCTAGCTGCTAAACTGCAGGAATTTTGTTGTTTGCAGTTTTGCTTGGGATACTGGTGAACTAAGTATGAGAGGTAAATATTATCAGTAATCATTTGGTAGCATTTTTGGTTTCCTACTTTCCTTTTCTTTCTCACCAGAAAAAAACAAAACCAAACAAAACCAAACAAAAAGCCCAAAAAAACAAAACAAAAAACAAAAACAAAAACAAAAACAAAAACCCAGAAGTGAAATGAGAAAAAAATGAAAGAAAATAAGTTCAGAAAGTGGCTGAAAGCAATTGAAAGAAGTAAATAATCTGCATAGAAATACTTCATTGAAGGGGAAAAAAAAGGCAGCAAAATATTTTTGTGATTTAGCGAGTCACTCTTTGGGTCAGAATCAGAATTGTATCAAGAGATTTTGACCAGCTGTTCCCAGACAACCTTTTGTCTATGGGTTGTCTGGAACAGTGCAATTACTGAATTTTTTTGCTAATGCTAGCTTAAGATAATCCAATAAGATGTGTATATCTTGAGATGTGTTCTACTGCTCTTTTTTTCTGCTTTAAAAATAAAATGTACCATTACTGACATAAGAAGTGGAGAATAATTTTCAGTGTCTGTCCTAGCCTTTCCTATGTGTTAGCAGTCTTTTGTTAGTGGTGTGTGGAGAGATACAGGACAATACTCAGTTTGGGGAAGGATGGTTCAGTTGTTTCTTTTTTAAATTTTGCTTCTCTCAGGTGCTCAAACTCTTGATTAGTGGAGTTAAAGTTCAGCATGCCTGCTGTATCCTGTAGAGGATAATTTTGTTGCCTTTAAGAACTCTTCCTCAAAACAGTTAAAACGATGACTCTGTTAACAACAGCGTTTCATTGGGTTGACTTTGTTGCCTAGATCTGTACTACAGCCTGAGATCAAGGCCAGGTTTGTCCCACTTAGCTAGATCATCTTTAAATGAGGTTAATGGTTAAGTCACTTTGACAATAATAGAAGCCACCCACTGGGAAGCTGGTCGGACAAGTACAGGTGTTATAATAATAGTGTTAGCATTTTCAGCATTGCTTGAGGAAGGAATAACCTGCTTTAAGTAATTTTTTCACATTATACAGTTGGCTGCAGATCAGGTTAATGGTGGCTGCTCTTATGGCATCGTGTGTTTTTTGGGTTTTTAGAAGGCAATAAATCCTTGCCTCTGTGGCCCAGGCCTATGAGTTGTGGGTGGTGTGCAAGACTAGATGAGATACTGGTCCCAATAGTAGGAAATGCAGGCACTGTTATGTACAGTTGGAGTATTAGGAAGGGCTCACATGGTGTAGAGTAGCTGGGTTTTAACTGTTGGTGTATATGAATAACCTCCAGTGTGAACTGTGATCAAAGTTAATTCACCAGGGATGCAGCACTGAACCTGGGCTGGGGTGAAAGGCAGACAAAAGGCTGCATCCCATTGTTAGGAAACTTGTTTTGTAGGTTCATAGGTGTGCAGCAGGCTTATGTAATTGAGATGGTTGCAGAAAGGAGCTGTTTCTGCCTCTGAATGGATATTGTGTTTGGAGTAGGAAATATAGCAGGGTGGCTTGGGGAGATTTGGGGATCTGGCAGAACTTGTCGATTTTTGAGCTCTGTAAAAATGCAGAAGAGGGAGAAGGGTACTGAATTGTAGTGGCAGAGTACATGTCTGGATAGAGCTGCTCTGGGACAGCAACCCAGGGGAATTTCTGTGATGCTTCTTTTCCCTGCAAGAATTGTTCTCTGACAATTAGAACATTCCTTTTATTCTTTTAGATCCATCCGTTCATTGAAAGAGATGAATGTATTTAGATTTCTGTGACTCAGCTCTTTCACTTCTGTGTTGGTAGCAGCAGACTTACCTGAAATACTCAACTGCACATCTCAGAGGTGTTTCGGGGTGCCTCACAGACTTTTCATGGAACTGAAGCTAAAGTGGAGGAGGTGCTGAACATTTTGGGCAGACCTATCTTTCCCAACTGTAATTCTGGTGACAGCTGTCATGAGAAAGCGTAACAACCCCTTCAGACCAATTAATAACAATCATTTAGATTGTGTGTGCTTCTCTTAGGGCAGTAGTGTAAGAAGGTGATGGTGTCACTCTTTTATTACAGATACATCATTCAAAGGTCCTGTCTTTTTTACCATATCCCTCTTTGCCTGCTGGGCAATATTTTAATATCTGAAGAACCTGTTTTCACTGTATCCTCTTCTCACCAGAAGTAAAGTACTCTGTGGGCTTCTTTGGGGGGGTCTGGAGAGATGATGTTTTGGTTTGTGAGTGTTCACAAACAGTCATCAAAAGTCCCCCAGAAAATATTGGTCGTTATTTTTCTGGTTTTCATAGTATAGGGGCACTGAAGGGTTTGTAGTGTCCAGCCTTTATTGACACAATGAGGTTGCCATTGTGGTAAAATGTTCTTCTGCTCTCCTGATAGCTCACAGGTATTTTTTCTCTTGCAAGAAGGAAATGGCGGGGATTTTCTATATATTTGTATGAGTGTTCTGCTTGTTTGTTTGAATTTACTTACATGTGATTTACCCTAAAATGTCCTTAACAGTTCTGAGAACTTGAGCAGCAAAAGTTAATTGTAAATTGAACTGCTGGGAGGGCTCAATAAATCTTCTCACAAGATATGCTTCCATGTTCTTTCAGCCTTTGTGAGAATAAGAGCTTGCATTTATGTTAGTCTCTGGCCAGAAAGGGCTTTTTGTGTTTTTTTGATGGCAGTGTCATCCTGTGGGGCTCTGTGTGTCACAGGTAAGTATTCCCAGCTCTGCTGCTGTTGAGGGCAAGGCAACAGAATCCCAAAATCTGCATTGCCAGGGCACCATGTTGTAATGCTCCCATCTCTTTCTATAAGAAATAGCTGCAAGCAAGGCAGAGACACAAAAGTTTTATAGCTGAATGTGGGAAAACATGAAGAGCAGCAGGAGTGAGCAGTGTTATAGATGTGTGTTTGTGTTCAGGGGCTGTGGGGGTGGTGATCTGCCCTCTTCTCACAAACTGGAGAGACACACGAGCTCAACCCCTTGTCATAAAGTCTGTAAAGCAGAGTGACTTAACAGATTAATGAACAGTTTCACATTATGACTTCAGCCACAGCAAAGGCTTCTTAAGATCATGTGAAATATCTGCCCTAAATTGCCCTGGCTGCTGTTATTGATTTTTGGAGTAGCCCTTTATTTTTTGAAAATAACCCCTTTGGCCTAATCATGTTGTAGTGCAAAGCACTGCATTTTATTCATATGGCTGGCAGATTTGGAGCCTTATAAATTTCCTTGTATCATGACTGCATGCAGTAATTCAAAATTATAGCTTTTAAAAATTTTAGTGTTTAAGACTATTGAATTGTCAAAATGAAGCAGCAAAAGTGTGAGGCTAAACAGACGTGGACATGGTTTCTAATGTCTCCTTAGTCATGCTGCTGTAATATAAGACCATTTCTTTTTACTGGCCACCAGTTCTTGTTCTATAGAAAGCAATACACTTTCTGTGTGGCCTCAAAGCTCAATAATTATGCTTTTCACTTGCAAACCAAATAGGATCTATCATTAATACCAGGACATATCACAAAACACATATAAGGTCAGAACTAGAATATTTCTTGAGCCTCCCAGTAAACGGTATGTCAACATCTTCATTAAATTTAATTACTTGCAGCAGCAAATGCGTTGAAAACTGCTAAGTGAAACATCCAGTGCTCTGTTCCATTTTTTTTTTTCCTGAACTTCAACCTTTGCCAGTGGAAATTAACTTTACCTCATCTAGAGGCTGAAATATAAATATGTCTGCTTGATTTGCCAGAGCTAGGTTGGGCACAAAACTGCTTTACTAAGTCTTTGTTTCTTAGACTGTTGTTCCAGAACTGTAAATCCCTTCCCATTTCTGTACACTTTTTCAACTGTGCTGCCTCACAGATGAACTCCTGAAGGGTGCAGAGGACCTTTGGCAGGTTTTGCTAATGCAATTTCATGTACTACCAGGATGAGGGGAGAGATATGGGCAGCAAAGCACCATTTCAAGAAAATCCCCTAATTTGGTGCCAGTGAGTCATGATTCTGCCTTCCACATTTCAGAAGAGAGACAGGCTTTCCATGTAGTTGGACATACCACCCTGATTTTTGGGATCTCCTGGTTTTTTTGTTGTTGAGTCTTTTACATCCATATCATGGATTGTGGCTGACTTGCTTACTTTTATTCATGTGCACTGTTACTCTTGATAAGGGTTATTTTTCTAACCTAGCAATCAGGGCAGAAAGTTCCTAAGATGGTCTCTTCCCCTTTTGTGCTGTTTCTCTGTCATTGTTACTTGTGTGTCTTTGTGTTTTGCTCAGTCCACACAGCCAGAAAACTTTGTATTACAGCAGGATGTATTTAGTTCTAGGTTTGGGATTTGTTTTGGGAGGAGGGGCTTGGCTTTTGAAGTTTCAGACCCTTTTGTTTGGCTGCAGTTTGACTGGAAGAGCAGAGAGCCAGTAGTGACTACAGGGCAAATTCAGGCAGAGCTTCAACAGCTAATTGTTTTAATTGCCAGGTGAGTTGGAAGGATTGCATCCATGCTAAGGATGCAATATGGTCATCTGCATATTGCAGAACAGAAGATGCCTCTGCTTTTGTAGTCACAGTTGGGCTGCAAAAAACTGTCTCCTTGTTTAGCTTGTTTCCTTGCTTTCGCACAGGAGTGATGTCTCATGCTCACTCTCAAGTGTCAGATTAACCTGTGTTTCCTCTAGGCTGCTTTCTTTTGTTTTCCCCAGTCATTTTCCTTCTTTCTCTAACCTAGAGCAAGTTCCTGCTTTCCCCTCAGCCTTTGCCTGTCTCTTCTTCCCACAGTGGCCACACTGCCTTACAGTGTTTTTAAAACTCTGTGGTAGTTGTTGGTGTCTCTTACTCCTTGTGGTCAGTGTTAAGCTGAATATCAGATCCTGGATCAGATAGGACTTTTCTCCTTCATTAGATTGGCAGGGACTGGTGAAACAAGCACAGGGCTTGTTCACCTCCATTTTTACTGAACAAACTCCTCACTGTTCTGAGGTCTTGAGGCACTAGGGGGATGACCTTGTTCTCTGTAGCTCTCTTCCACTGAGTTATAGTTGTTTGGCTTCTGGCCTTTTCCTGCAGCATGTTGAGAACTGTTCTGTGGCTGGTGGAAGAGAGGGATATGTCATTGACGGGAGTGTCAGCTCGCTGTTCACTGTGCTTGTTTTTCTGGTGCTGTTTTCTGTGCTAGAGCTGAATGGGCAAAGGCAAATTGAGCAAATTGAAATTGAGCAGGGCGCAGGCTGGAGCTCATGCAGCTGGGAGGAGGTTGGTGTCAGCCATGTATGGAGTTGGCCATCCTGTTGTGATGGGATTGCTGTGGCGCTGAAGGGCTTGCCTAAGGTTGGGAGAAGACAAAATATTTGGGCAGATCAGGAAATAAATGAAGGAAGAAACATCTCCTGGGTTCTTTCTGAGCAGAAAGAAGTTACCCACAGTGAAAAGAAAGAACCATATCCTGACTCCTGTTGTGGATATTTGTTTGTTTTCCTGAGGTTTTTGCTTTCTTTTGGCTCTGGTTTTCATGTTCATACAGGATAAAGTGGCAGATGCTGATCTCTTGTGTGTCTGGGGAATTTGTGATCACTCAACACATGCAGTTGGCATGAAGGGATACAGGATGTGACTTGAGCAAGGGTGTACAAGAGGGCATTTCTGCAGACTATAATTCCCATATATAAACAGCCTTCTCTATCAGCCTCACTGGTTTTCTCCCTGTCACCTGAGGCTTCAGTTTATCCCATTGATTTAAAACATGCTGGAGGGATTTGGTGCTTGGCAGAGAGGTAAAACTCATTTTAGTTCTGTTGAAATGGATGTGTGTTATCATCATAGTTGACAGCCCAAGATCAGACATTTAAGTAGCTGTCTTTATTTCTTCCTTAAGGAACATTGTTACTGCAAGTGCTTGAAAACACTGCCCAGAGTGTTCTGAGCTCAGAGCTGGTGACAGAGATGAGGACTTTCTGTTGGCAATGATGTCAAGGTGTGTGCTGGAGGTCTCCAGGACAAATTACACAAGTTCAGGGTCCTGAGCTCTGTGGTTAGAAAGAATCCTTGGTGCCACCTGCCACTGCAATTTTAGGGTCAGTTTTAAAGTAGAATGGCAATATGTATTGCTTGATAAATTGATTTTTTTTTTCCCTCTTCATTTCAAGCCTTAGAGGAGAGTGAGCATTTAGGTAACTGAAACGTGTATTTGTGGCACTGTGTTTGTATTAATACAAATATGTAAAAGGTCATATAGAGAAGGAAATGCAAAAAAATTCCTGACGAAATGGCCTTAAAAGTGAGAAGGAAATAATGGAACATAACAGCATGAGGATCATTTGGTTACTGATGAAAAAGAAAAAAAATTATTATTTTCTCGAATGAAGAATCAGTTGAAGTACAACTTTGTACATTTGTAAATTCCAAAAAGAGCCTGTTACCAGTAAGTCCTTTTAGCAGATTGGTTAAATCAGTGTCTCGCAAAAGCTATTTCTGGTTCTGTTCCCTCTTTGTAAATGCGCTTCTATCTATGAAGTTTGAGTTTGATCCAACAGAATAAGGAATAGCTAGACAAACTTTTTTTTTAATTGCATTTTATGGAAATAGCTAAGTTCATGGAGGTCCCTGTTTTTGAAAAGTAGAAAATTTGGTTTTAAGTGCAATTCTGTGTTTAGGCAATGGAATTTAATTCTGTTTACAATGAGAGATTTGTGTGCAGCCTAAATCTGACTAGTAAGCAGAAAGATAATTTGAGTTGAGACCAGGAAGGGAATATTGGTGTGGGAACAAGAGATGAAAACAAGGAATGAGTAGAAGTTATGGTGAAGCATTTCCTGAGCACTAAACTGATCCTTCCTAATCACAGCATCAGCCCAGTAGGGTTGTACCTGCCTGGAAAGCTCATATAGGAATATGAAAGCAAATAGGAATTTCTGGTGGTGTTGGATACTCTAAAACGGAGGGGCATGGATATCTCCTGGACTTAAGGAAATATTTAAAGAAGTATTTCTTAAGGAAATACTGTGGTATAATTTACTTCATCAATTATATTACTCCTCCATAAATCTTAATTAGTTCCTGCTGCTTTCAAATGCATCAACTTTGTTACAGATTATCGTTACCACTCTTGATCTCAACTGTGAAACTCCAAAATTCTTGTACAGGCAGCCGTGTGAGAGTCATTCTGTGGAGTGATTCAGATGATAAAAATAATTTATTATTTTCTTCGTAATAGGTGAAATTTATGTCCCTTGGAAATTACTTGGGTATTAGCACAAGGAGCTGCATAGTCTGTGTCCCAATCAGAGTAATAGTATGCACACAACTTTAGAGGAAATTCAAAGTTATAGAGAAATACAGACATAGTTGCTCTCACCTCTTCTGAATAAACAAGATGGCATAGTTCACGTGCCTTTCTCATTGCTCCCTTCTGAGGCTTCGAAATACATGTAATATCTTTCTCACAAAAGTCTGGCATGATCCAAGAAGTGGCCTTTAGAGATAATGCTGAAATAAATTCCACAAACAAGTTTTTGTTTTGTTTGTTTGGTTTTTTTTCTTTTTTGTTGGTTGGTTGCTTGTTGTTTTTGTTGTTTTGTTATTTGGGTTTTTGTTGTTGTTTTTTGTGGGGTCTTTTTGGGGTAGTAGTGGTGTATAAATCCCTTAAATTGTAATTTTATTCCAGGGCTTTGCTTTCTTTACTTTGTGATTACTCTGCTTTTTTCTTTTGGGGTGTGCAAGTGAGGGCACAAAACTTGTTTCTATTATCTCTCACTCACAACATTCTGACAAAATGTAAAGGTTCTTAAGCAGAAATCAAAATTTATGTAGAGGACTAGGCTCACACTTTGTTTTTAAACACACAATGAGCAAGATTTGGACTGTCTGGTTCTCTGAGCTTCTTCATGAACATTTAGTTGCATCTCTCTTAGTCTCTTCTGTCTTCCCCTCCCCTCAGCTTCATTTATTGCCAGAACATTTCACCCTCCCACATACTCTTCCTTCCAGGTCAGTGCTGTGTGGCATAAAGTGAACAAATGTGTGCAGTCTTCACAATCTTTGTGTGACACCTTGCTTTGCCACCTTCCCACTTTTCAAGCTGTTGCCATTCATGGCTATGTGCAATCCTGCCACTCAGTTTTTTAAAGCAGCGCTGTTGCTCTATGACTGTGGATTTGCCACCCCTGACCCTTCTCTAAGACACCACTTTTGAAAAAATAAATTAAAAAAAAAAGTCCAAAAGTTCACCCCCATCCACTGTTTGTCATTTGCTGGCAGTTTGCTCTGTATTGTATGCCAGAATGCATCTCTGGAGGCAAGTTGGTGTCGTTCCACTGCCTCTGCTGGTTTGGGACTGGGCACGATGAAGGTGGGGCTCACTGAACACAAGGAAAAACTTCTTGTGCCTTCAGTCAGCTTTGGGTTGTGTCCAGGATGTTCCTGGTGGAGCTGGGCTGCAGCTTCATGCCAGGAGAGCTGTCTGGCAAAGCTGGTTCTCAGACACCAACAGAAGCCCTATGCACATGTGTTAATTCTGAGTGTTTTCCTTCAGGAAGTGCCAAATCTTGCACTTGCAGCATGTTTGCAGCAAGTGTAATGAAAGAATTTGGCAAGGGAAAAGGCAGAGTACACTAGACTGTGCATGCTACCATTGTTCAAGGGTAAGACTCACTGGAAAAACTCTTCAGATTTTTTTTTTCCTGTAAATAAAGTTTAAAAGTTTAAAATAACTTTAAAAAGTGTAATGGAGTGTAATATAGTAAGAACTGCAAGGTGGCCAGTGTGAAAGGTAGAATTTTCTCCTGGCTATTCCTAATGACAGGGAAAGGTATTTGATGTGCTTTTTTGTTGTTGTTTTTGTGTGTGGGAATTGACATGAAATTATCTACTCCTGCGGTTTTCACATACCAGATTCCACAGGGCTGTGTAAATAACTGATGGAAAGTTCTAAAGCTGGAATAATAGACGCCAGATGACAGGAGGAGTAAAAACATCTGAAGTACAGTAGATCTTGCAGACAACAGCGAAACCTACTTCTCCTGAAGAGAATCATTTTTAGACCTGTAGCTTTCTTAGCCATGGGGCTTTAATTAGGAGCATCGGTGGTGTAGTGGAAATTTTTGATCCTTTCTTCCTGAGGAGGAGAACAAGTGAACCACAAAGTAGACTTCAGTACCCTAAAGAGTAATTTGACCAGTACACATTAAAAAAACCACCAAACAACCTGTTTCAAATGCTATGAACTTTCTTTTTAGGCTGCCTCACCCTTGCTAGGTGATCTGTTTTACTGTGTTTTGAGTTTTTGAATCACTGAACCTGGTAGCCCAGAGAAGTGAGTCAGCAAATCCCCTCTGAGCCCTCAAGGTTCTGTCCCAAAGGAAGAGTGAGCACACAGTTGCTGCCTTTGAGAGAAAAGAGGCGTCTGCAGAAGGTTTGCAGTTCCTCAGGCCTGTCCTATGCCAAAGTAAAGGATGTGAGGAGTGTGCTTCAAACACAGGGAAGGAAAGCCTTGACATTTAAACAGGTGGAGCTCACCTGTGAGCCCTCCTGGTGAACAAACGTGCTGTAGAAATGGTGGAAGCAAGAGATGATAAATGCTGCGTTGAAATCCAGCCTCACTCAGCTCATGGGACTTGGATAAGGAAGAACAAAATCCAATTTCATTTGTTTTACCAAAATCTTTCATGTCTCTGCCTTTCTCTTTGCTATGTACACCTGGTGGAGAAGCCACAGGACCCTGGAGACATTTCCCTGTTGTGTCTGTTTTCTTTCGGGGTTTGGTTTGGTTTTTTTTAATTGTCATTATTTGTTACTCATTTTTGGGGCATGTGTAACCCCCACCTGTGGTAGTGGGAAAAGACAGCAAACATTTTGCTCTTTTGAAGACAGGTGGAGAAGTCCCCACACCCAATGTTGTCTAGGCCTGTTTGCCTTTTGTTTTCTCATATTAATTCGTTGGAATAGATGGTGTTGAGTTCCCACAAATGTGTGTCTGTTAAGGAATTCTTATGTATCTAGCCTTGGAGAATTCAGCTTTGGAAAGTACACATCAAAGCAGGAGGTGGCTGGTACAGTTTGTGTCCTGACTTCTCTCCCACCTCCCCCTCCCTCCTTGCTTTTTTTCTTCCCTTCTAGAAAGCTTAGGAAAAGAGCCTTTTGTCTTCTATTAGGGAAAATTGCACTGAAATTCATTTATGCTTTATTCTTCTGCTTTGATTTGTGCCATTCATGGGCAGCTGTGGATTATGTAGAACAAAGCAGATGAATTCCTAACCTCTACATTCAGGCAATGTGTTGGGAAAGGTTCAACACCACCCTCCCTCCCCTCCACGCGCCTTTTGTGGGGTATCCAACCAACATGTTACAGCTTTCAGTTTCAGTACTGAGACATCTCTGGACTCTGTTTCTCCTGCCATTAAAATGGTGTGGCAGAGTTCTACTGGCATGTAGAAGGGATGTGTCTTTAGAGATCTCAGTATAGCAGTGATTTGAAAGTTTGCTTTACTGGAATTTGTGATTAAACTTTTTTTTTTTTTTTTTCCAATGATTATTTAATTTCTAACATCATCAGCATGAATAGGGAAGAGTATAAATTTATTTTTCTTCTTTTTATTCTTTCTTTTTTCCATATAGATAAATTATTTACATGTATCCTGTGCCAGATCTTCACCTCGTGTGAACTGGCATGAGATACTTGAGAGAATCTGGTGTGATTTATGTCCCAAACACATAAAACATTTGGCAGTATGATTAACAGGCTTTAGCTTCACAAATTAAGTATCTTAAAATCATGCTTCTTTTCAAACTAGTTTAATTTAAATGTGTGTCATTCCTTTCCTCCACAAATCAGGTCTAAAAAAGCATTATTTATATTGCTCACCTTATAAATTGTGGAATACACATTAAATTAGATTAGATTAAGAAGTGCTGCACCTCTTAATCCCTTCAGAAAGCAGGATTAGTTTCATAACCAACAGCTTGATCAACCCCCTCCAAAAGCCAGTATGTTCTGGAGCAGGCATTGTCAAACCTTTTTTAGATCTTTTGATACATAACAGCTTCATTCTGTTTCCCTGCAGACTCTTCATACTCAGAGCCCCCTGATGTTCAGCAGCAGTTGAACCACTACCAATCTGCAGCCTTGGCCAGGAACAACAACAACATCAGCCCAATCCCACTTTCTGGGAGTTCTGCAGGAGTGGAAAAAGCAGAAGCCATCCTTAACTGTGAATTTTGCGAATTCTCTTCGGGTTACATACAGAGCATCCGGCGCCATTACCGCGACAAGCATGGAGGGAAAAAGCTCTTCAAGTGCAAAGATTGTTCCTTTTATACAGGCTTTAAGTAAGTACTGTGCAAAACAGATGAACTCTGTTTTTTTCAGGGGTTTTTTTAGGACTTGAAAAGACTTCTGAGGTCTTTGAGAGCTGACTGTAGCTAACAGGAGCATGGCCACTGCTGACCAGGGAGAGGAGTGTAGGGAATGCCATGCCAGATCACAGCAGCATCCATGTAATCTGTTTTCTTCTCTCCTACAACAGCCAGTACCATCTGCTGCAGACAAAAGCACAGTGAGCCCTTGCAGCAGGTTTTAGAATCACAGAACTGTTCAGGATGGAAAAGACCCTTAAGATCATTGAATTAACCATTAACCCAGCACTGCCAAGGCTCCCATTAAACCTTAGTGACACATCTGCACGTCTTCTAAATCCCTCCAGGGGTGGTGACTCAATCACTTCTCTGGGCAGCCTGTTCCCATGCCTGACAACCCTTTCTGGGAAGAAATTTTCCCTTACATCCAATCTAAATGTCCTGCGGTGCAACTTGAGGCCAAAAGGTTCACAACATCCCCATTGTCCGCTTGGAACAATCATTCTTGCAAAAGTCATAAACTCTCCTTTTTTCCTCAAGTTCCAGATACATCTCTCTGTTCAGCTTGGCCAGTCTCATCTTTTGGCACATGGAGTTAATCTGTTCTTGCACCTTTAGGATTTCCTACTCAGAGAATATGCAGTGTTCCTGGATTCCTTTGTCCTTCAGGATGCCCTCCTGGGGACTTTCTCAGCCAGTCCCCTAATCATGCCAAAGTCTGCATTCTGGAATTCCAAGGTGGAAGTTCCACTGCACCCCTCCTTACTTCTCTGAGATTCTCTGAGAATCAAAAACTATCATTTCATGATCCCTTTGTCCTAAAGTGGGAAAATTTTCTCCACAAAAATAATGCAATTTCCACATGCAACCAGCATGAAACGTGGGACAGTCAAGTGTCCTGCAGCAACCGGGAAGTTTATATCACCTTACTGAAGAAACCCTGTAATTTTAATTTCCCCTCAATCTTTCTAGCTTAAATGATAAAAAGATGTTATTCTCTAGCATATCTCATAGTATACAAAGACATTACAGAAAATCCAATTATTTAAATTTAAAACGCTTGGTGCCCTGTCTGTTTGTGTGTGTGTGTGTGTGTGTGTGTGTGTGTGTGTGTGTGTTTTAGCTCTTCTTTTGTAGGAAAAAAGAAGACATCTGTGCAGTTCATGATTTCCTCCTGATGTGCTGGGCCCTCAAGCATAACACCCTCAGCTGACATTTGAGGTCTTAAACTTGTTGAGAGTGACAGTAAACAGTAGGACTGGATCAAGGGGAGGAAATGTTGAGCACAAACATGTTCCCACATGGGAACAGACTCTAGTTACATGTCTCTACCCTTTGTTGCTTCATCTTTGCTCTCCCCATGTTAAAATCCCATGTTAAAAATCCTGATTGCTCTGTCCAGAAATTTACAGGTCTAATCTGTCTGTGTCTTGCCAGTGCCATTTTCTTTCACTTTGATATTACGAAATAAATCAAACAACAATAATTTAAACACATTCTTAGCAGCGTATTTTCTGTCTTAAAAAGCGGGAAGCAGGAGGAAAATACAAATCCCCAAAAACATATCAATCCCCTCTTCAAGCCACCCTAGAAACTTAAAAGCATGAGAGCCATGACCAAAGTTTCTAGAAATGTATCTGCAGAATTCAGTGATTGCTGGATTTTATCCAAAGCCACTCTTTACTCTAGTTCAATGTGTCAAGCCCCTTAGCTCTTGCAAGGTTTATCACTACTTCAGAAAAAAGTTACTAAGTGCCCCAAGTTTAGAGACAGCCTTGATTTCAGTAGCTGGCCTTGTGGTTAGATGGATTTACAGTTAATTTCTTCTGCTGTGCATATCTCTTGCAACTTCTAAGTATGCAGCCAGTGTAATGCCAGCATGAAATGTTTGGTTCAAAAGTACTGTGAGGTATTCATTCATTCTTCCACACTTATAAATACAGTATTCAAAGTCTTGGGTCTTCAGATTATTACAGCTGATGCTTTTAAAGTTAAACTGTTCAGTGCCAAACTCACTATGAACAAAAATCCCTTTTGTACCCACAATCTAAACAGTTTAGCTGGTTAGATCAAGATGGTTAAGGATGTTTTCTGCCTGAAAGGAGTTTGTCTTCCCCTCTGCAAGTCCAGAACAGCTGGATTTTGTTCAACTTGATGAAAATTTAACCTTCACCGGAGAAAGTGCACTGAACATTTCAGCCTGAAGACAGATAATGAGCATGAAGGATGGGAATTCTTTTGCTATCTTAACTATAGCAATGTGACTATATGGAGCAGCCCATGCAGCAGAATATCTTGTCACCACAAGTGTTTGCTGCTTTGAGGGTTGGAGCCCTGCAGATTCCTCTGCTCATGTGTCGCTCATGTGAGCAGCCCCTCTGCGGGGCCATGCAGACAGGGCTGAGTGGCATCTGCACCTTTTTACACCACACGTCCATTATAGAGCTGTGTGACACCTCACTGCTCCCCTCCTGACTGCTTGCATTGTCTCCCTCCTCTCTCACAGATCTGCTTTTACTATGCACGTGGAGGCCGGGCATTCGGCAGTCCCCGAGGAAGGACCCAAAGACCTTCGCTGCCCTCTCTGTCTCTACCACACCAAATACAAACGCAACATGATTGACCACATAGTTCTGCACAGAGGTAACAGTGTCCGTGTCCGTGTCTGTCTGGTCAGGGGAGTGCTGGACAGGGCCCTGCTCTGGTTTCATTTAATTTTTCTTCTCTTTCTACCCAAGGACAAATATGTTGAAGGAGCCCTTGGTTGTTGTTTTGTTTCATTTCTATAATATGCATCTGATTTGTTTCCTGTGAAATTCAAAGTTCGCCAGTGCTGAAACAGAGCATATTTGGGATAGTTTTTAAGCTTTTACTCAAGAGAGGTGAATAGCTAACAAACACCTGTTTAGTAAGAGTTGTCCTAATTCACAGATTTGATCTAGGCCAGAGTTGTGTTCTGCCCATGTCCTTGTTATCTTAAAGGCCTTGCTATCATAAACTCACCCAAAAGGTTTATCAGCTAACCACAGAGGCCTCAAAATACCCCTTGATAAGTTCCTTGAGTATTTTCTCCTTGGTATTCTTAGGAACAAAATAAGTATCTCATTTGTTGCTTTACTGTAAAACTCATTTTCTGTCCACATCTCTCCATTTTTAAAGTTTTTTTTTAAAGGCTGCTAAAAATGGGATTAGGGATTTCTATATTCTATTAGCTGTGGGCTTGCTAGCTCAGAAGAGATAGCAGTTTGGGCTCTCTGGGCTGGGATTCCTGCCCACAGCTATCACACTTGATGCTTGTGGATGGTCTATTGGCTGCTGAAATCCAAACCCATGTGTTGGGATGGCACTCTGCCTGCGTGCAGGTTGGGCAGAATTTCACAGTGGGGTACTGGTGGTGAGCAAACACAGGTTTTGCATGCCATCTTTTTCCTGGAGGAGATTCTGGTGTGACAAGTGCTGTCGTGATTCCTTGTAGCATATCACTTCTCAGTGTTGGTAGCTTCAAGTCCTTCATATATCAGTGCAGTGAGCTTGGCAGAATTCAGATTTCTTTCTGCTAGCAGGGCTGGTCCGAGGGAACATCTGGGTAAACGTCAGTGATTCAGAAAGCACATTACAAAGCTGCCATATTTAGTTGCAAGAGTTTGGCCGATGCTTTCTTTGTCTTTTACTTCCTGTCTTTGAAGGTGTTGCTATATCAGATTTTGCCCGTTCCGCTTTGTGGCCATACCAGGGCTCCAGCAGACAATGCCAGACCTTTGAAACAGGGGAGACTGGATGGGTTTCAGGGTGTTTTCCATCATGCACAGGTTTGGTATTGAGAATGAGCTTGAGCTCTGCTTGTGCAGAGTTGTTTCTGAACATTTGAAATGAGGTTGTCACCTCCTGGGTGAGTGAAACTGTGAGTCTTTTCTTCTGTAGAGCTTGCTTCAGTTGCACAAACCAACCTCAAAGAGTTTTTGCTGCTGAAACAAACCTTATGGCAAAAGGACATAATGGTCTATGCACCACAGTGTTGGCAGGCAAAAAAAAGTAAAAGAAGTTTTAATGCAAATGGGATTATAGATGCTAAAGAGTCTCAGAGGCCACAAAAGGATTTTCTTTGACATCATGTATCCAGGGTTCATAGAGTCATTTCTGGTGCATATATCCAGCTAGAAAACACCCCTTTGCCGTTGTGTTTAATTGTGTGGCAGCTGAAGTAGATGGTTTTGACAAGATTTAACGTGCACTGAAAGAAAGACTGAGGGATAGTAAATGTAATCTGAGATAGCCTTCCTGTTTTATGGCCATTACATTGGCAAAGCAAGGGCATAACCCTGAGCTGTGGCTCAAGAAAATTAGTTTTGAGGTAGGTGGAGTGGTGCCATATGTAAAATCAGGAGTGAAGGATTCGATCCATTCATAGTTAATGTTTCTTTTGTGCAAAAGGCATGTTTACCGATGCATGACTCTTACATTACTTCCAAGTTGCTGCACCCCTAATCCTTGGTGAAACAGCATGTGCTTGAAATGGAGAATATATTTGCCTCCTAATGAGTAGCTACAGAGGCTGAATTTCACAGCAATATCAGCTAGCAGACTGAATGCCTAGTGGGAAAAAAAAAAAAAAAAAAAAAGATAAGACAAGGAATTTGTTTTCCATGAAGAAGGAGAGGTTCCAAGAGCTTCTCTCATGTACCACCTGCCCCTGATTGGTGTCAGGGCAGTTCAACCTCCCTTCTGTGGGTACAGATGGAGCACAGACTCATTACAGGTGTCCTGTCCCAGGGGAGAGCACAGCCAGAGGCTGCTGCAGGGCAGTGAGGAGCAGTTTGGCTCTCTAGTTCTTCCTGATCTTTATGACAGGCAAGAGAAGACAGGGAATTCTGGATCCAGCAGCATATTATCCTTTAATTTATGCTGGACAATACAGTTAGTGTGTCACTGAATCAATTAGGTTGGAAAAGAGCTCTGAGACCATCTGTGGTCTGAGTCCAACCTGTGACCAATCCCACCTCATCCCCAGCCCAGAGTGCCACTTCCAGGTGTTCCTTGGACACCTCCAAGGATGGGGACTCCAACACCTCCCTGGGCAGCCCCTTCCAACGCCTGACCACCTTTTCTTCTGATGTTATCTCTTCCAGTAGAATTCCACTCATGCATTTTGTAGTATATTGGTGTTTTTCCAGGACTGAATGCAACTTACCAAGTTCACTGTTGGCTATACTTTCAAATCCTTGGGCATTTTTCTTCCTTATCCTTCCACTGGAAAACTAGTGATTTTCTTCTTCATAAGAGACATATGTTTTGAATAGTAACCTTTAGGATAAATTTTCAGATTTACCTACCTCCCCAATGACTTCCTTGCTACAGATCCTGATTCCTTGCACATGCTTTTTTCTGGCATTCTCCACTGTACATACAACTTCACGGATACATGGAGAACCTTTGTGCAGTGCTTGCTTGTGACTGCTGGAATGCAAATGCTACTTGTTCTGTGGGTGCTCTTTGGATTTCCAGGCAAAAATGTACATTTTCAAAACCCAAGATGACCAAGTAATTGGTCTGTGTCTAGAATGTAGGACTGCTTTTTTTTTTGGTTTACCTTTGAGGGAAGGAAGCGAGTTATATATGCTTTGGTGTATTGCTGAACAAAGATTTTTCCTTACAACCCAGGACTAATAGAGTCCTGAGCTCTCTTGTGCCTTGAGTAAAAAAATGTCTTTTTTTACTGCTTTGAGTTATAGTACTCATAATAGCTAGTCATTAATGTCATTTCAATTAATTCCCTGATACAATTAGCCTGAATATTTCAGTCTAGTGGAAGGACAGGATTTCTTAAACCAAGATGATTATTTTGTTAAGTTTTATTTTGTTGTTAATTTTTTAATTACTGCTCTTGCAAAACTGTTCCACAAGTCAGGACATCTTTTTGTGAGGTGTCTACAGTAGTCTTTGATTAGACACTGATGAGCTTTGAATAAGTCTCATGAGGGTAAAGAAGCTTTTCAATTTTTATATGGGGCTTCATGGTTTGCTGTAATTTTGTCAGTTGTCCAGACATGATAAGTGCATTCTAAATGAGTAATTAAATAAACAGGGCTTTGCAGGGGCAAGCTAGAGGTGGGAGCATCACCTTAAGAAATGTAACATTCCAGGTCCAGGTAGCCTTGCAAGTTCCAAAATCATAGCTTGGAGGAAGCTCACTGACATGAATACATCATGTAAAAGCTATAAATCATTCCCTGAAATTGAAATCTTTCAATCTAGAGTTGATATTTGTGTTTATTTTTCTCTTCTCTTACTGTGTTGCCTTTGATTTGGGGACTCTGTGTGGGGTTGTGAGGTAATAGGTTTTGTTTATGTGAATAAGAGAATGCTGCCTTATTTCAGAATGGTAGGTTTAAAGTTTTATACTGTTGCATGTTTTAGCTTTTTTAATCTGTGTCAGGTGTTAGAGGAAAAGTGAATGTTAAAATATTTTAATTAGTATTTCTATTCTTTTAAACTTAACTGGGCTTTTTCACTTCTGAAACTGGCTGTGACACTTATTTCTGAGACTCCAAAAGCATATAGCTTTTGTAAAAAGTTTTTCTAGTGATGTCAGCACCACAACTTTAAATTCAGCAGTGTCTTAAACCCTATTCTCCCCTCCACTGTTTCCACTCTGAATGGCCACTATTTGGTTTCTTTATAGCAAGAGAAGCTGTTGTTGGTGTAGAAAAGAATCATAAGTCTTTGGGTGTTGGTTTCCTTCTTTTTTTTTTTTTTTTTTTTTTTTTTTTTTTTTTTTTTGTTAAGGCATAGCTTTGGGGAACTTCAAAAAGAGGAAGTTCCAAGATGAGTTTTGTGCTCAGGGAGAAGCTGGGCAGGATGGAATATTTTGTTGAGCTGCAGGAAAAACGTCTTACTGTAAAGGGGAGTAGTCGTCTTTGGATGTAATTTTACCCTCTTCACTAGAAGAAAGGGCCTGTTGGCTCAGATCCATGTGTGCACTGCCACGTCTCACATTCCTTCAGCCTTCAAGTCTACCATAAGAGATTCAGGCCTCTTTTTTTTTTTTTTTTTTTTTCTCCTGTCCTTGGGGATGAGCCTGGATGAAGAGGATCAAAACCTTCCTTTAGTATGCAGCCCATAAGGAGGAGCAGTGCTAAGTTTCAAGCGTTCAAGCTCAAAATGCCAGTTTGGGAAACAAAAGCCTTAATGAGGATCTGCTGGTGACCCGCAGCTGAACAGTCAGATTTGGGGTTTCTCTTGTGTGCACAGCATGGAGGGAACCACAGCGGATGAGTGTTGAGGCACATCGGATTTTTGCTGTGTCAAATGACCAAAATTAATTGCTGCTCTGTTAAACATCACTGCTTCGTTAGAGGGAGTGCAGATTTAAAAACTCAGCAAGAGCATTTTCAGTACATCACTCATACAGAGCTTTCTGAAAGCTCTGGGTATGTCGGGAAGTTTTCTGCTGCTGGCTGAACTTGCACAGCCTTTTCCAGGGAGAGATGTTGCCTTGCTCATCTTCTCAGTCCGCAGAGGGCAGGTTTGGGTGTGGTGATCCAATTTATGCAGAACCAGCAGCACGTGATGCTTTGGGAAGCACACCCTGCAGCTCCCCTGTTTATTACTTCTCTAGAAGCGGGTCCCAGCTGCTGTCAAGCATTGAACAAAAACACACTTTTGGTCTGATTTATGGGCCGGTTTTGTGTTCCTAGGCTCTGCTCCTCTGACTCATAGATGGAGTCTTGCTTATCCCAAAACCTGCTATTGCCATCCTCTTCACCCAGTCACCAGTCACCTGCGTTTGTAGCTTTTGGCGATTAACCCTGCCCTGGCAGGGAGGATTGTTTTCCTGGTGTCATTAAATGAACGTTCTGCTATCTCCACAGAGGAGAGGGTCGTTCCCATTGAAGTCTGCCGTTCCAAGCTGTCCAAGTACCTGCAGGGAGTCGTGTTCCGCTGTGACAAGTGTACCTTTACCTGCTCCAGTGACGAGAGCTTGCAGCAGCACATAGAGAAGCACAATGAACTGAAACCTTACAAATGCCAACTCTGCTACTATGAGACCAAACACACAGAGGAGTTGGATGCTCACCTTCGAGATGAGCACAAGGTAAGATCCAACTAGTTTTTATTTGTGGCAATCTTGTCTTTGCAAGTACTGAACTGGTTTATTTGCATGTCTGACTAGCCAATTTCACACCGGTGTTATTTTTTTCCTCTTCCTCCCCAAATCTGAAAACTAATCCCATGTTGCACTTCCCTTTCTCATTTTTCTCTTTTTTTTTTTTTTTTTCTTCAGAAACTGAAAAATAGTGGTTTCTGAAGCTGCTCAGATTGGTCACAATGTGCAAACTGCTGCATGCAGAGTGTGATTATCTGGAGAAAGCTCTTGTGTATGCTGGGTTTATTTAAAGGGGGGTGGGGTAAGGATCGTGGAACAATACCAAGGCAGTGTGATTGAACCCCTGTAAAAGTCAGGAGATTCCAAACACAGGATTACTCTGCTAACTTCAGCAGCCTGACATGCCACGCATATTTTCATAACAAAGAGGTCTATATATCCGCGTTTACATTTAACAAGGGAAAGATAAACAGCAAGTCTAACCAAGTCCTCAGTTAAGACTGCTTTGGAGTTTTGTGGATTACCTGAGTGCATACCAGGTCCAGTCTTTTTGAAGTCATTAAAGGCTTTCCACAGACTGCTAGCTTTGAATTTCTGTAGCTGAGAAACGTTTAAGTTCTAGAATTCAGATGTGTTTTGGAATATTTCCTAGAGTGCTTCCTTGGCAGGTTTCCAGGGGAGGCAGCTATCTGCCTTCACCTCTGTTGGAGCTTAGCTGCCCAAGGTCCTCACTAAAAGCTTCATTGACTGAATGACTTTTCCTTAAAGCCAAATATATATGGAAGGTATTGTTATAAATTACTCACCACAATGGGGTAGGTCAATTAAGAAGGTAATTTATTAGTTTGTTGATAAGGAACAGGCAAGCAGCGCTGGGTCATGGGGAATCTGTGATCTGCCAACACGTTCGTCCCACCTTTGGTCACTGCCCCTTTTGTAGACATCTTCTTGGTGGGTTGTGACACATCCACTATGCTGGGGTACAAGTCTGAGCAAGCCCAAACAAGGCTTGAACATGTTTTCAGGTAACACTCTTAGCAAGAAGGGACAAGCTTGCTCATGTTCAAAGAAGCTTACATTTCCCTTATATATAAAAGTGGATACAATTCATGATTATAGTGACAAAATAATAAAAATACATAAAAACAAAACAAAACAAAAAAAAATCAACAGTCTACAACAAAGTGATTTAAACAAATTTAATGAAATTAGATTTTCCTGTGTCTCATGTCTATGCTTTACTTTGGATTTAGTATTTTTGTTTATATTGATCATAATGAAATGAATCACTCTGTAACATCTCACAGTACCAATAGCAGAAGTCCCAGGGGAAAAAAAAAAACCAACAAAACACTTTTCAAGCTCAAAAAACATTTGGCCATCTTATAAAAACAAACTTTGTTAATTTATGTTGGCGTGCATGACTCTTCTGCCATCTTTATTACTTCTGGACTGTCTTCTGCAATTCAAGTGGTACGGAAGGAGTTCCACAGCTCCTGGTCATCACAGCAAGGTGCCTGGTGTATCCAGGAGGGACTATTGCTTGGGTTTTTTTGACTCAGTGCATCAGGCTGGGAAGATTATTCCTTTCACTTAGCTCTCCCTTCTGATCTGGACCTGCAGTGGTGGTCCTAGTACTTTAGGTCATCACTTCCCCTTTTTTGTGGGTAAATTATACCTCTTCAATTTGTGTCTTAAGTTCTGGGCTCAGATACTACCCAGGTCGTATATTGCACCCTAAAAAGAGTTCCTTTCCGTGAGCTGAGTTGAACTAAGCACCTTGCATGTGGCCTTGTTTGTTTAAACCTCTGTGGGTGATGTGTTAAGTTAGAGAACCTCACCGCAACTGTCTGTAACCTGGTACTAGGAATCTTCACACCTCTGTATTCAGGATACTTCGCTATTTGGATGTATCCCACAGCTTGCTTCACATCCTTGTGTGATATATGTCCTCCTTGAGATCATTCACATCCTTTCCCACAGAGGGGTAAAAAGCAGGCAGTGGATGTTGATATTCCATTCAGCCTCTTGCAGGATGCATTGTGCTGCTCCATTTCCATCCCCTCTGCCTGCGTGGCTCAGTGCCTGTACTGCTGGAGGGCTGTCTCTCTGCATGAAAGATGAATCCAAAACCTTTCCCAGCAGCGATCAATGAGCTCAGAGGGCGCTTGTCATCCAGCAAGTATTAGCCTTAGTGTCCTGGTCACACGCCACATTCTCCGCCTCCGCTGTAAATCTGGGCTGCTGCTCTGCTGTTCCTGTTGGATATGAAACAGTTCCTGACTTCTGTGCCCTGAGCTGCTCCTTTCATACTGCTGCTGTGAGCTGTTAAGTAGCTGGTGCATTTCACCCCAGGGTTAGCTGAATTTGACTGCTGGGTGAAGTGTTCCCATTATAGTCCGTGTATCAGTTTGCAAATCACTTTGCAGCCCGGCGTAATGAAAATTAATCTGTTATTAATGAGTGAGAGTGTATGTGCTACACAGCAGCCATGTGCTTAGTGAAAAAAAGAACCATCCTTTCATGAATAAAGCTGAATGAACCCATCACGGAGAGTTTCCCTTCAGCATGGATGTGTGGTAGCAGTGTTTGATCACAGCAGTTAAATAATGCCATAAAAATAAGGATATGACTCAATGTTTTACATTTCTTGGATGAAGAAGTGAAGGAGGTTTACCGAATCTCATTAATTTCCAAAAAACAGAAATGAGAAATACAGAATAAACAGCAATGGAAGAATCACTTCCACTGGAAATAAATGAGTGTTTATTTGATTATGGGACTGCATGTCACCTCGAGCTGAGCATGCTTTAGGTTGTGCCATGTTTTGTTTTGCATTTGTGGGCATTTTTCTGGCTGTATGGTGATTGTGTTGAGTGCTAACAGAAATGTTTCTTTCAAAGGTGAGTCGTAATTTTGAGCTGGTTGGACGGGTTAACTTGGACCAGTTGGAACAAATGAAAGGGAAAACAGAGAGCTCTAGCAGTGATGAAGAAGAAAAAGAAGAAGAGTTAAGCCCCAAGGCTCAAGAGAGAGGTCAGTGCAACTCTTTGATATGTTAGGGGGTTTTAGTTGGGTTTTTTGGCCACTGCAACCTACCTCACCAGTACAACCATGCCAGGTCAGCTGTGGAGTGGACAGCACATATTCTGCAGTAACACAATGTGGCTTCTCTGAAGACACAGCTCCTGTGGCAATCTCTTTCTAATCCTCCTTACAAATTTTTGTCTGTTCAGAGAGAATACTTACTATGAGAAAGCACAGATAGCATATGTGACTAATCTGCCTGTTCAGATAACATCTATAAGGGCTTGGAAAACTATGTAAGTGTCTTCTAGTGTCTGGTCAGATTTTCTGTTTTGGAAACCAGTTTCCAACTTTCACTTGTCATTATAAAAGTGAGGGATGAAGGCTGCTTTATGGGATGCTTTTTATCTTCTGCCTAGCATTCTTTATTAAATAGTCCTGTTTGCCGTTGCTGCAGTTGGCAGTTCAGAGCCAGGGTACATCCATACCCACCTGTCTGTACCATTTTATACTTAAATGCATGCCTAAATTTGTGTCTAAGAATAATCCCACTGACTTCTACAAGGCTAGGCCATATACTTTTTGTTTGGTTGAATTTAGATCAGCAGAGAAAACATAAGTTCTCTGTTGATTAAATGAAGGGTTTCCTTTCTAACAATCTTGTCCCATGAAAAGCAAGTTATTTCAATATCTGGCGTAACTGTGTTTTTTGTGTTGCGACAATGCATCATTCAAATGCAACAACTCTTTAATATCTTCAGTCCCTTCCTGGTTTGAACCAGAGGTCCCCCAATTCTTGATGCTGACAACTCCACTTAGCCAAGTTCTGTGTACTTCAGCTAATAGTACCATGTTTGGTGAACATTTTCCTCCTGACATTTTAGCTTTCAAACTCACTCAAGAGCTTTTCACAAACAAACAAACAAACAAACAAAAAAAAAAAAAAAAAAAAAAAAAGGGTGTCGCATGTACATGTAGGCATTGAAAAATTCCCATTTCTGGATTCACAGATATTTTACAGAGCTAGGGGGTTTCAGATGGTACTTCTTACCTTTCAATAGCAAGACCCCCGCATCCTGGGTTTTAATTTGTGTCCCTGCAGTTTGTGCTTATCAGCAGTGCTCCAAGAGTGGCTAGTGATGGCTTTTAACATTAATGAGAATGCAAGCCAATTGGACAATTGGATAGAAAAACATTTATGTTTTAATGTAAAATATCCTGCACAAGGTCTTAAGCAGAACAGAAGAAAAATCAGAGGAGGGATGTCAGCTCAACGTGGATTTCAGAGTTCAGCATCTCTCAGGGGCAGCTCTGGCCCTCTGGGCTTTGTGGCTGGAGCAATAACAATCGTGTCCTGATTTGACTAAAGCACCAGCTCACCTCAGCTGCAGATGGAGCAGGCTGATTAATGTTGTGTGTAGACCCGCAGCTAGCAGGAGGTGAGGAGTCAAGCTGTCCTTGTGAGGATTACCTTAGCATTACACACAGGTGCTGAGATGACCTTGGAGGCCATGGTGCCAAGACCAAGGAGAAGAAAGTGCTCTTTGCCAAGCCTCACAAATCCCTGAGAAGGTGCCGTGGGCAGGGGGGCAGCCCAAGGTGAAGTTCATTGTTTAAATTTGCTTTAAGTTACACCCTGGAAGTATAAAAACATCACCTTCCATGCTGGAGTTTTACATGTGCAAGGTTTAAGTGATGTGTTATCCTTGTGTTTCATAATTAAACAAGGCAGCATCTTGATGATTTGGTACTTTTTTTTTTTTTTTTCACCTTTAATAATGACTGGCTAAAATAATTTCTGCATGTTTGTTTGGATGAGCCTAAAAAAGTCAGGCATATTTTCAGGTTTGCTTTGCATTTCATTCTTCTCTGGCCTGTAGGGTTGATGTTTCACCATTGTTTATTTTGGGGTTTTTTCCTCCTTTTAAATTTCTTAACTATTTTTAATAAATTATAGTAAAATAGGCAGAAAATGCAGAAAACACTTATGCATACTAAGCAAGAATATAGAAAAGATCCATGATTGCATTTTTCTAGACAAGTTGTATGAATTACCACTCTTAAAAGGCAAAATTTTTGAAAAATATTCCAATGAGACAGGAACTGAAGGATTCTAAATTGCATGCTGGCATCTCCCTAGGCATATTCAGAAGATACTTCTGACACAGCAATGGTTTGCCCTGGTAGCAGAGAGCCAGACCAATGGTTTCAGAGTCTGTTACAGTGGCTAATGCTGTCACGGCTTTCAAACCACACCAGACTGTGCAGTCCTGGGTGCTGCTGGGATGCCTCTGACAATCCTAGGCTTTATGGTATTAGCAGGAAGTGCAGTGTTTGCTGAGAGTGCCTCTGTGTACTCCAAGTATCTGTCTGAGGTCTGTGACTTTGGGAGAACCAGGATTTCTTCCCTAGACTCACCACTTCGACATGAGCTGCTCTGTGCAGAACAGAAGGTCCAAATAGGAGCTTGTGGCTTCTTCTTTGGACCACACAAAGGCCATTTTGTGGATATATGTCCCCATATGTCCATGTGGACAAGCAGAGCTGGGCAGCAGAGCTAAACTGCACTCTTGGATAGGAAAGGAAGGGAGTAATTTGCTTGTAGTAAAGGATATAGTATAAAAGAAATTTTATGGGAGAAAATGAAGTGTCTGGCATAGACCATGCCAAGAATAGCTCTCCCAGGTAGAACTGTGTCTCAGAGAGACTGTTACTGATCTCTGTATTTTGGTCTTAGCAGATCAGGAGGTGCTTTACCATAATAGGCAAAAATTAAATGTCCATGAGTGCTTGTATGTGTGACAGAGCAAAACCACTGAGAGGTCAGGTGTGTCTACAGTGTGTTACTTATCCTCTGCAGGACCCAGAGAAGAGCAGACTCTGATAATCCTCCAGGGAAGCAGCCCAAATTCACAACCCTGGAGGAAAAAGTTACTGGGGAGCAGGGTGAACAAGAAAGTGTTATCTGAAGAGGTGGTGGATTTGCTAGAGTAGCGCTTGCTAAATTTAATGGGATTTTCAAGTATGAATTATGGACTGGCTTGGGTTGGAAAAGCCCTTTAAAGCTCATCCAGTCCCAGCCCCTGCCATGGGCAGGCTCACCTTCCACTATCCCAGGTTGCTCCATAGCTATATTCTTATACAAAATATCAGCAACATTTGTCTATAAAATTATTACCCACCAAAAATATTTATCCCTGTGTCATGACTAGTCTGTATGTTTATACATTTGTGCTATGCTTAATATGTTAAATATCAAGGTGTAAACTAAGCTGATGGTATTTGCTTGCATTCTGGTGTTCCTGATACAGCAGCTTTATGATATATAACTACATAATAAAGAAGCCCCCAACAATAAGAAATACAAAGTGTTTTTTTTTTCCTTTCATGGAAAGTGGCCAAAAAATTGTGTCAAGAACTATTCCATATAAAACTGAAGTAAAAGTGAACCAGTGAAAAGTGTGTCACAAAAAAGCATTTGCAGGACTTAGGTATGGATAATAGGGGATGTGTGAGCAAATTTGAGTTCATAGAATGGTCCTGAACAGAGTAAGTCTGAGAGTGATAAAATCAAGTGAGCAAAGATCTAAACCAAAATTAGGCAAAATCCCTTTTCTTTTATTATGTAGCTCAGGAGGAGTCAGAAAGACATTCTGTTGATTTCTTGTTTAAGGTAATCCCTGCTAGGGAATTAATGCTCTGAGCAGATGGTGCTGTCTCATTTCCAGCAAAAGAAGCAAGTGGGATAGCTCATGCAATTATTTTCAATGGCTTGTGCGGTGATCTTCTTAATTTGTGAGGAAATGTTTCATCTTTTGTGAGAAAAAGAACACAGAGCAGGCTGTGTTCATATGGAGCTTGACTTTCAGGAATATCGTTCCCTGAGCTGCCAGTGATTTCACTCATGTTACCAGGTGCTTGACACTTCTGCAAATGAGGCCCCAAGCACTTTGTATAAAAGATTAAGATGCACACCTGTGCAGTTAAGATGCAGGACTTAATCCATGCAGCTTCATTATCTGTTACAAGAATCGTGTTAAATTTATCAAATCCGTGTGTTTCCTAAAATTTCTACAACTTCCAAAATTATAGATGGACTTGAATGGGGTTTTTTGATTCTGCTTTTGAGCCACTTCAGTCCTAAGCTTTGCAGTTTTGGTTTAGAATTAAACTTCCACTAAAAGCCTCTTCATTTGTTGAAGAGGAGCAAGGACTAGTAACTTGTTACCCTTACTTGCAGAGAGGCTTTAAGACCTAGGATGGGATTTGTCATTTCAAGTGTCACTTTTCAGGAGCTGCATTTTCCCAATTACTTGACAAGGAAGTCCTTTTGCTTCTCTGAAATGAGAGGGGACCAGAGTAGGATCACAGTGGTCCCTTCTTGCCCTGGCATTTCTGAGTTCATGGGCTGTGCTGTGTTTCCCCAGATCCCATGATGTTTCCTGACAGCAGTGCTCCGGAGAAGCGCTTTCCGTGCGAGTTCTGTGGCCGATCCTTTACCGAGGGCTCTGAGTGGGAGCGGCACGTGCTGAGGCATGGCATGTGAGTTGGTTTGTGTTCCCTTGCCAAGCAGCCAAAGCTGTTGGTTGATCTCTGTATATTGCCCCCCACCCCATCCCAACCCTCCCAAAAAGCTGCAATAAATGCAAACACAGTTCTACGAAGAAAATTTGTCTTTGGATACAGTTGTAGGATGTCTCTGCATCTTTTTTAACTCTGCTGCAACTGTAGTGTTTACCTGTGATTCTAAAACTCAAGATTGTCCCTAGGTGAATGCCTCTTGGCCAGGATTAGCTTCTTCTAAGTGTGCTGTTGATTTTTGAAAGAATTTTTCCTCTCTAGAGCAGTTTGCACACTGCAGAATGATACACATCACAGATAGGAATCTCTGGAGCAATCTGTTTCCTTCTCTTGATGTAGATCTCATTGGTAGCAGAGATCTCTTTTCTAGCCAGAATTTCTTCAAAGAGATTTCATTCATGGCTGTTGACACGTGAGAAGCATCTGAATACAATATTGTGGGTTAATTTGTGATGGGATGAGAAGCAATAAATTCTCTTACCCTTAAGAGAATGTAAGTCTGAAAATAAGTATTTGAAATGCTGCTAACTAGGAAAAGTTTTATTGGATTTTATTAACCCTTTGGGAAAAGTACTCCTTTCCTGTGCCTTTGTTTGGCACATGTTTACAAGGGACCAGGGAGATGGGAATAAACTCCAAGTGTAACGATTAGAGTTCTTCCCTCTGATCCCAATCCTTCCCAGAACAAAACAAACAAAGGTTCAGTTTCAGGGCCAGAATGTCCTGCCAGCAGCTTCACTGCCCTGCTTCTCCTTTTGAGCCACGGTGTGGCTGCCTTTTTGGAAAGTGCCCTGCTGCTGTCCCTCATGTGGCTGGCTTTGCTGAACCCCGTGCCTGACCGCTGCTGTTTTTTTTCAGGGCGCTGAATGAAAGCAAGCACAGGAGTGGCGAGGACAGCCAGCCCAAGGAGGACATGGAGGAAACAGCCAGCACTCTGCCAGAAGAGAAGGAAGGCATCGAGACCATGGTGGTGGACTACTCCCACAGCGGGGAAACAGCGGTCAGCATGGTGGCTGCTGATCAACCTCTCCTAGACACCCCAGAGGCCAAAAATGAATAAGAAAAAGCTTTTGGTGTGGTTCTAATCGACAGTACTTGAACAGTGATGAGCGGGAGGGGCGGGCAGGGAGGGTAGAAGGAAGAAAAAAAGCTGCTTTTAGGACTGAATGATCTTTTTTCAAAGCACTGGTACCTGTGTGAGTGTGTGTATATTAAAGTTATTTAAGTGATGGAATAAGTGGCTCCATTACATCACCACATCTTTTTTTTCCTCCTGGATCTGACGATGGGAAGTTACATTCATCATTGGACTAATGAAGCAACTCCCCGTGTTTTTCCTACATTACAACACATCGTGCTTTGCAGTGGAGACTTCGATTGTTTTATGAGTGGAAGCATCGTGAGCGTGGAAGAAGTGGTGGGGGGACAACTTTTGGACGCACAAGTTTGTGTGCGTTTTTCTAGTTTTAATACATAACACTTTTCCAGACTGAATGCAACTGCTAAAGAAAAGAAAAGAAAAGAAAAGAAAAGAAAAGAAAAGAAAAGAAAAGAAAAGAAAAGAAAAGAAAAGAAAAGAAAAGAAAAGAAAAGAAAAGAAAAGAAAAGAAAAGAAAAGAAAAGAAAAGAAAAGAAAAGAAAAGAAAAGAAAAGAAAAGAAAAGAAAAAGGAAAAAAAACACAGAAAAAAAAAAAAAAAGGAAAACAACGAAAATAAAAAAAAACAAAACAGAAACTGCTTTGCTTAAAACAGTCACCTGTTTCCTAGTACCTCAGAATTAACCAAGGGAGATCTCTGCATTTGTCAGTACTACCTGTTGTTGTTGTGGTTAAATGTAGAGAGACTGCTGGGCAAGGTGGTGAATGGAGGAAGAAAAAAAAAGTTTTAAAGAAAAGAAAAACAAATTGTGCTTAAAATCCCAGTGTGGGTTTTATTTCTTAAAATACTGTGATTTTTTTAATTATTTTAGTAAAAAAAAAAAACAAAAAAAAGAGAGAGATACTTTAATTCCTAGATAACTGTTTGTGAATTGTCATCCTTTATTCCAGGTAAGCTGTTTGTTAGTATTCAGTTATTATTTTAGTATTTGGTAGATTTCATGTGACTGATTGTGCGGTTTTGTTTGCCACACTTTTATTTTCTATCAGGCTGAGGTGTTACAAATACAGCACAATTAAGTTTCTCATGTAAAAATGAGTATTTCTTTTTGAGTGGGGGACAGGGAAAGGAGACTAGATCTTGTGAATAGAACCATTTTTGTTGTTGCTGTTGTTGTCATTGTCGTCCTCGTTAATTTTAAACATATGGAGATAACAAAGAAGTTTTAACTTTTAAAAAAAAAAACAACAAACTAAAGAACCAAACTTACAGCACAGCTATGCAGCTCATGGGCCAAACACATGGGTCCTCATAATCATTCTGTTGCTTGTCATATTAACATCGATCAGTCTCACACCAGTAACTTTTTGTTGAGATTGGCTGCCTTTTTTTTTCTTTTTTTTTTTTTTTAATTGTCTGTGGTTTGTGCGTGGGGTTTTTTTTGTTTGTTTGTTTGTTTGGTTGGTTGGTTTTTTTTTGTTTTGGTGTGGTGGGAGGGAGGGGTGTCTGTTAACATATCTTTTTGCAAGCAGAGGTGAGTTGGTTACACACGACATTGAGCCTAGAGAACTACTTTTAACTCGATTCAGTGGGATGGAGTTGCTGAACTTTTTTCCCCTCCTCCTTAGCTTTTTAGCATGAGGGGAGCAGTGTAGAATGGATAGGAACCTGCATACCTTAAGTGGCTGATCCTGCAACTACTCCTTGGGTAGAAAGCCTATTTAAACTCAATTTGGGGATTTTGCCTGAGCGGCCAATACAGGATCTGGTGCCCATGGTATGTTCTGATTGTGAACAAAAAAGAGAAAAAAAATTTTAAAAAGTAACTAAAATTAAAAAAGAAAAAAAAAAAAAAAAAGAAAAATAGAAAAAAAAAAAAAAAAACCTGAAAAAAAAGTTTCTTTCCAAAAAGTAGAAAGTACTTGACTGAAACCTAGTTTTAGAAATGCATGTGTCTTTGTTTTTTTAGTTTTTTGGGGGGGATTTGGGGAGGGGGAGGGGGGAAAATAGGAAGCTCTCCAGGAAATTGTGTCCTGGAGAGCTTCACTTAAAAGCGATGGCAAAAATGTTGCATTTGTGGAATAAGTGCTACTTGAGAAGCATGGTGTTTTGCTTTTGGGGATTCATAAATTGTGTGTTAGGGGGATTCTTTCAATTTTTCTGTTGTGTTTTTGTTTTTGTTTTTGTTTTTGTTTTTGTTTTGTTTTGTTTTTTTTTAATAGGGAGGGAACATCATAGAAAAGACACATTGGAGGGACAATTATAAATATACATTTTGTGTCTGTATTTGTTTTTTAATTGGCCTCATTTCAAATATATTTAAACAATTCCATACCTGGATTGGGTGTTTGTAATGGTTACCAAAAAGGAAAAAGAAAAAAAAAAAGAGAAACAATGATTGTGACATGCTTTTATCACTACTTAATTTTTCAAATAACATGTAAATATTGTAATCCATTGGATTTTGTTTTGCTAACCTGTAATAAAAAAAAATATGGGACCATTTTCCTTTTAACAAGCTTAGAATGTCATATTTTTTTTCCTGTTTTTCTTTTCCAAAAAATGTATACCTGATATATTGTGGACACACATTTTAGGTGCATTATTATGATTCTGTTGACTGTAATGACATAGAATTGAAAATAACATTTTTTTCATTGTTTAATTTATACAGAGGACTTTTTCAGAGTTTGACAGAAGGAAATAATAGCAAAATGCTAACCCATTGGCTTCAGCACTCGGTATTTCCTGATTTTAAAATACTGCTTACTGATGGGGGATAGGAAGGGGATACTGAACTGTTGCACTGACGGGTTTGTTTTTTAAAAAAAAAAAAAAAAAACAACAATGAAAATTAATAAAAACTTTTTAAGAGTGTGTGCTTGTCTGTGTGTGGTTTTTATATTGGCTTGCTCTGGAGATGGATCCTTACAAGTCACTGGTTCTGCATTTAGCAGCTCTGTTGGGGGACCAAACTCCTCTTTTTTTCCCTCCTGCACCATTTCCCACAGTGTTTCAAAGAGAATTTTTGATTTGTAGGTGATGGGGACTGACTTGCCCTAGTTCACACAGGTCTAGGGTCTACAACATCCCCCCAAAATGCCTCGAATGTGACCCAGACCAACATCTATTAGAGGTCAGGGGCACACTGCCAAGCTCTGCTGACTCCTTCTGAACCCAAACATAGAAATGAGGAAATTTTGCAGGCTATATAGGAAGATCAAAATAGATGGAGATAGGCACCAGTTGGTAATTTGGATTACCAACTCAGGCCTGTCATGAGCTGCTGCAATATTGTATTCCCCAATATCTGATGATGTGCTGGATCCAGTAGTGAGGCTGTGCTTGACTGGAACTGAATATTCACCAAAAAGTTTGGAGTTGAGTGTATTTTCTCATTCTCCAAAAACCTAATGTGATGCTTGTGGTGTTGTCACAGAATCTTTCTTTGCTAAATACAGGTATTTAAATGCACATTGATAACATGTCAGAAGGTTTTGTTGTTGTTGTCTTTTATCTGTTTTAATCAGATCCTGTTCTCAGTTTAAGCAGCTTTTTGGTAGTACTTGAGTTGGATCTTAAAGAAATATGTATGCTCTGAAACAGCATGAAAGCTTTGATTACCTGATAGCTTTACATGCTTATTCAGCCTTCCCTAGGAGTCAAAAAATAGAGAAATATTACATTTCCCTGTTAATATTACATTTCCTTAACCTGTATTTACAGGGAAAGGGGAGAAATGGTACATTTTGGCCTGTCAGACTACCTTTTTTCAGGGATCTCTGGAAACATTTATTCAGAAAGACCTACAAGTATTTTACATATTATGTATTCTAGCCAAGAGCCAACTTGCACTTTCACTAAATTAAAAGAGGAAAGGGCTGCTCAGTGATATATCACTAATAAGAATTACATCTCTGATGTAATAATGGAAGACTTTGGGATTAGTTCTAGATTCTTGCAGTTGTATTTTCCCATCTACCTTAGTGTCAGGACTGTATGAGTTTGAAACAAAGGATTTGATCTTCCCATGTTTAGGTATCAGGCTGGATGTGACTCGATCATAAAATCATGGAATGGTTTTGGTTGAAGGAGCCTTAAAGACTGCCTTGTTTCATGGGCAGAGACACTTCCCACTATCCCAGGCTGCTCCAAGCCCTCCAAGTCCAACCTGGCCTTGAGGGATGGGGCAGCCACAGCTTCTCTGGAAACCTATGCCTCACCACCCTCACAACCAACAATTTTTTGCTAAAATCTAATCTAAATTCATTCTCCGTGATTTGAACCCACTCCCCGTTGTTCTATCACTACAGTGACAGTCTTACCAACTGAAATCTCAGTAGTGGGAGGGAAAAAGAAATGGGGATGGTTACTAACAATGATCTTTTACTCACACTTTTACCCCTTTGCCTCAATGGGCAAGTCCCTTTCTTTCAGCTGAGAGCCCTGAGCTTCTCAGGGAGCATTTGTGCCGTGGACAACTGAGATTTTGCACACACTGTGTTCCCAGGATCATTGTCCTCCCTTTGCTTGTGAAGCCTGGGTAAATGTTTGCTTCATTATTGCTATCTTGACTGCTGGCATTTTCCTCCAGCCTGGAGGTACAGTGGCTGAATGCTCCCCATGCAGAGCTCTTGCCTCTGTATCCACCCCAGAGCAAAGGCTTTGTATCCTCCTCAGAGCAGGAGTTGCTATGGGAATAGGAGTATCAGGCTGATATCTCCCGGCCTTCCAAACATCCAGCCTCCCTGGACAAGAGTTCAACCTTTGAGGCTGTCCTGTGAGTCAGGGACAGCACTGAAACTTGGCAGTCATATACAAGTCTGAGTCTGTGGGGTTTCCAGAGGAAAATCCACTCTTTGTGAAGTGGATATGAAGTGTTGGTGCTCCTGGCCCATTTATCTTGGAAGACTTCGTGTGGACCTACACAGCAAAAGTCAGTCTCCAGGCTTTGAGGAAATATCTCAACACAACTACACATTGAACTGTGCTCAGTTCAAGGGAAGCTGGCCCCAAGTTTCTGCTCTCTTCTTCACCCTGAAGTCTTCCTTCAGTAATTTTCTGAGAACACAGGACTTTTCCACCATGAGACCTAGCTGTCTGTCTCCAAAACAAAGAGATCACAAACACCACTGACCTGGTCTAGTGTCAGTAATAATCCTTCTTTCAGCAAGAGGCTGAAATTCTTGATCTCTAGATCTCCTTCATGAGCCTGTTTCCCCAATTCCTATTTCTTTGGTGCTCTCTAAACCCTTGACTTCTCCAGCTTGTCTCTTTTTGAAGGCCCTTGTTTTTGGTGAGGTCTGAACTGCTTTGAGGGTGTGCTCACTGACTCATAGCCCTTCTCTGAACAGCATTTCTGCCTTTCCTGTGTCTGATTATTTCTGACCAAGAGGCAAATCTAAAGGTATGAGCAAATAAACAGGCATCTAAATGTCTGCTCAGTGGCATGTCATGTAACTAAGACAATGACTTCTTAGGAGAATCAAAGTGGATTTTATCAGATTTTGTCTTTAGGTTTATAAGAATCACTGCTAGAGGACAGCACACAAGAGCCCTCAACATGTAGAAATTCACCATCACAGAGGAGAAGGCATCAATCTCTATTTCAGATTTAATTAATTCCAGCTTGGATCCTACAATCCCTTTTCTCCAGCACTCACAAAACATGCTGCAAATCAAGCGAAGTACCCAAAATGGTGTCAGTGTGGGGAGATTTTGGGTTTGCTTTGCTCTTGTGGTTGAGCTGATGCTCTTGCTTTTTACATCTGGAGGAATCTGAAGAAAAGTTCTGTCAGCTGTCAAAAAAGTGAGAAAAAAGGCTTAAAAAGTCAGCAAAATAAAATAAATTCTCATGCAATGAGAATGTATTGTGTAGCAACAGACAGAGTGTGCAGCTAAGACTCAGGTACCACTATTGACTTTCCTTTTGCTGCATTTGAGATCTGTTTTGTTCCAGCAGAACATGGAAATTGATCAGATCAAGCGTATTCCCTCTCTGGTTCAATGTCTTGATTCCTGGAGGGGAAAAAAGAAAATCCCATGGTGAGCAGGAAGGGAATAGTCTGTCCCTAATGAAAGTCTTACCTTAATCCATTCTGACAAAAGCTTTATCCAAAGTAGAAATCCTACCTCTTTCATATTCATTTTGTAATATAAATTACAGTACTTTTGCTACTAATTCAGTTTTAGATTTGGCTGAACACCTGTTTTTTCTGATGAGAACTGAGAGGTGAAACACTTTTGTGTTAAAATTTTTTCTATTTTAATATCCTGAAAAGAAATTCTTCCTAAAAGTTAGTTGTGTGAGCTCTGTTACTCCGAGGTTGTTCATGGAATGCATTTTTCATAAAATAATCTCTCAAGAATTAAAATTTATTTCAGCTAGGATGCTTAGAGAAAAAATGAAGTCAGGTGCTGGAATGAGAAGAGACACACTTTCCTCAAATAATTTCTCTCTTTGAATATATGTAGTGTAAGAGCAAATATGCTTCAGCTTGATTCTTGAATTCTCTGTAGAGTTTACACTTCTATTAATGAAGAGCTTAGCTCAGTCTTGCCAACTGTACATGCATGACTTCCAAATCTAAGTGTCTCCCTGCAGCTGTTCTGTTGTGCTCTCAGTAGCATTTAAAGAGAGGCGGGTACCCACCAGCAATGCCTCAAATTAATTCAACTCGTGCTAAAAATGTTGGACTGAAATTTAAAATTTCCTCTGCAACTGAAGAAAACCATATTTAGCTACTGTGCTAACAGGTGATCATTTAGACTGAAGTCACTGTAGGTTTCTAGCAGAGATGCTGCAGTTAAAGGAATTTTAAACTATTGCAAGTAGTTTTGGTCTGTACCAAAACTGGTCTGAACCAGCAGATCATTAGCAGGCAAGCTCTGTAAAGCACTAGGTCTTTGAAGTGTTTTTTCCAGAAAAAAAAGTGTTTTTCTCTCCTTAGACTCTTAAGGACTTCGGGCACATGATTGTTGAAAGCACACGATCTGAGTAAAAATAGTCATTCAGAAGTGGAAAGGGTTTGGTTTCTTCTAGGTAAATACTCAAGCACTCAAAACATGCTGCTTGCAGAAAGGCAAGAGGACTTTGAGATGTTTTGCTGATGCTGCAAAGTATTTCTTGCTAATGCTACAGGAATATCCTCCTGGAAAACAGGTTAGGAAATGGTGCTTGCTCCCCATGTTCCTCAGCTGCTTCTGTAAGCATCTCTTCCTCCTTCCCTCATGGGATTGCTCTGGAAGCTGAGGGGCAAACACTGGCAAGGATGTGGCTGGTAGGAGTTGGGCTGTTTAAGGAGACATTATTATGGTTATTAGTTGAGGTGGTCCAAACAGGACTTGTGTTTCTTCAGCTCAGCAGCTGAAAAAAGATTTCTGGGGGTCAGAAGCTTTAAATATGACTGATCCCTCCCTGAGGAGCTGGTTGTGTTTCTGTGCTGTTAACCAAAATTAGGAAGGACAGGTGATCAGATGTTGATATCATATCCCCATGTAAATGACTCAATCAACAGTAGCAACAAGAGTATAATCATGTTCCTACTATCAGATGAAATGCATGCTGCTATTTAATCCATTTAAAAGTTCATGTTTAGCAATTAGGACCTCATTCTGCAGGGTTTCATGCTGTAGCCTAGATTTCTTTCCATGTAATTTAATTGGAAAGCTGACAAGGAGATGTTTTTTTCCTTCCCATTAATTTATACCAAAGGGATGCTTTCACTGAGTGAGTGGGCTGTTCCTGGGGACACTCTATATTCTGGGAGAGCCTTAGATGAAGAAAATTCACCTGTTTTTTGCCTGTGAAAAAAAAAAAAAAAAAAAGAGGTCAGAACTTCTCCTCAGTGTCATCCTTGAGAGCAAATTTGTGATTATACACCATGAATTCAAATAGAAGCATGATCATGTACCTTCACCAGTCAGTGGAAAAGTGCTGTGTTAACAGAAGGTTAAACTGCTCAGGGAAAAGTGACCACTCAGTTTTCCGTGCAGAATTGAATCAAGACAAGTTCCCAAGATTTCTCATTTAAAATGTCCAGATTAAATTTCAGAGCACTCCCATCCTGAAACAAGGACCAGCAAATGGCATAAATGAAATATCAAGGGTGTAATGCAGCTGGGCTCTTCTCCAATACTCAGGTGAGTTTCTGCTTTGTGAGAGTTTACTAATTCTGTGTTCAGTCATATTTTCTGCTAATACCAGGAATGCCATTTCATGGCTGATTCTTATGCACACAAAGGTGGTTTGCCTTTTTATAAAGCTAAAGTATCTCAAACCTAGCCATTATACTCCTTTTTCATTTTTTTTTAAATGCCTAATCTGGAAGCCAATGATAGAAAAGGGCCAAAAAAGCAGAGAGTGATGATTATAGTCTTGCTTCCTAGTTTCTTTATGTCTTTGGTGTTATCTGTAGCTTCTGCCTGGTGCTTTCCCACACAAACCTCAAAGCAGAAGATGAACTGAGGTACTGAGACATCCAAGCTTTTGGAGCTTGAGCTGGGTATGAGTTGAATCCTCTCAGTCCAAATTGAGCAAGAATTTTTGAGACATCAGAGTGTAAACACTGCCCCAGTCTCATGGTAAGTCAGACCAAAGACTCACCTGCAGCCTGTCTGAATCCTGACCAAACCTTTGTGGCTCAAATCGGTATCTAATTTCAAAATCTAAATTGGTGGTTCCTAAACAACTTGTCTGTACAGCTGTTTCATTTCTGGACTGCTTTGCTCTGCAGCAGGTTTTCCATATTATCTTGATTCTGAGCAGTGGCTAATCTTGTTTTCTTCTTCAATAGCAGGTTTCCAGCATAGCTTTGGTTTGTCCAAGTTGTCTCCAATTTCAGGCTGGGATGTCTTTCTTTTGAAGTCGGTGATAGTCCCCTCTTGATTAACTTTACTGTGTCAGGAACAGTACTCACTAAACCTATAATATGTAACTTTGAGTCTCTCAAAGCAGGAAGAATTGTACAAACTTGCATTCTAAACCCCTAAATTTTTATTCCTCTTTATAGTCCAGTGACAGATTATAAATGTATATAAATATCTCCTACCACCATTTCAAGGTTCCTTTCATGGAGGATCAGTTCCACTGGCAGGCTTTTGTTGTTCATGAAGTATTTCAGTTATTTTAAATCTAATGTTTCTTTTCACCAACAGTAGAGAGAGTTTGAGCAGAAGTCTGTTAGTATTTCTTCCTTTGTCACTAACGCTCTTTCAAAGAGAGTAATTAGAGGATGGAAGGAGAAAAATTGAATAAAACAATAATCTATTTTGCATTACAACACCGTAAAGAAATCATGTCACACAAATATTTCTGTAAAGTTTCCTCTAGTCGGAGGAGATCTGAAACCTTTCACAAAAAAGCTTACAATAGAAAGGAAAAACAAGTTGTGTCTTGCTGTTGGGGCAGAAAAGGGGTTTAACATCCCTTTTTGCCAGATGGAGAACTGGTATAAGAAGAAGAGGGAATGTTGTTTTGAGGAATTCTGTCATAATCCAAAAATAAATTCTGGTAAGTTGGTCTTTGTCCAAAGCCTTAGCCTGAAAACATTCAGAAGTGGAAAGGATTTAGTATTTTCTCCAAGTTATACTTTTCTGCATGGAAGGCACGCAGTATTTTACTATTATCTTTATTTTTAAACATTTATTCTAATTTTTTTTTCTTTTTAATCTCTGAATCTGCTGGAGTACCATATGTTAGGATTTACTATCTAGGTGAGTAAAGAGTTAAATGCTATCAAATATCATCAAATAATTTAAGCAAATTTAGTGAAATTATGCCCTTTTTCTGAGGGGGGACAAATTTCCATACCTCCTTGGGGCCTGTTAAAAAAAACTTCTGAGGAAAGGGAGGCTTTTCTACCCACTCTGGGGAGAAGCAACCACCCATCTGTGTGTCTGGGACCAGGAGAAGACTGTCTCTTGTTGGACTTGCAGTTTGAACAACCAATTCCAGACCTACCCCATGGAATCAGGGGGCTATTTGGGTGCCCCATCCTCACCACCTCCTTGTGCAAGCAGAGAAAAAACCCTGCAACACTCTAGGCTGCACTTGGCAGGCTCATAGCTGAGGTGAAGATGCTATCTCACTTGGAAAACAGAGTTTATCCTGAGATAGGAGGATGGTAACATTAGCTTGGGCAGCAGCAGGTGGCTTTTTCAGGAAGGTGTTCTGGGAACATGTTCAGGTTTTGCGTTTCATGTGGTATGTGTGCGCACTGGCAGCTGACTTAGACTAAGCAGAGGGTAATTCTGCGTTGTGGTTTCCTTCTGTCAACAAGACTGTGTGATTGGGTGATGTTCCCAGGGGCACATATCAGATATTATTTTCCTCCCTCTGGGATCCCTAGCAAGAGTCCATCCTCACTGCAGGTCCGGCAACAGCCCTATCCCCCGCACTGCCATCTCTAACCCTTTTTTTCCTACTTTTTCAAACTCACTATAATATCCAGTCCCTCATTTGTCTCCTGGTGATGGTGGGAGTCTCCAGCCCTCCAGTTTTGGCTCCTCCCTCCCCTGGCCTCTGTCACAAACCCTCCTGCTGATGTTCTCCACCACTGATCTCCTCTTCCATCATGAGGACCTTCATGCAGGATGCTTTTCTCTGTCCTGATGTGCTGATAGCCCCTTGTGGAGGTCAGCACAGTGTAAATTGCTGTTCACACCTCATTTTCTGGACAGATTTTTAAATACAGCTTCATGGAGGTGAGAGCTGTAGACCTTGCTCAGGAGCATCTCTTCCTGCTGCCTCTCCTCTGCCTTCTGGCTCTCTCAGGAGTATCCTGTGTTGTGAGACGATTCTGGAGTCAGGGAAAATGGGCAGTATGTCACTGTCCCCCATCTAAAATCACTGAACAGTATCTAAAATCACCTAATTCCCAGGACAATACAAGCCCTGTATGCTGAGGGGTGGTTTCACATGGCTAATGAGGAGCTCAACAGTATTTTAGTGATAATTTGGCACTTAACTTTTAGCCTGTTATGTATGTGCTAATTAAATGTTTTAACATGCTGTGCCTGTCTTATGTATTAATAAGCAGTAAGTGTACAAGTTACACTTTTTATGTGATTTAGAACTAATTGCAGGGTGGTGAGATTTTCTCCTTTATATACCTATTAAACCCACATAACTGCTGTTTTTACAGTTGATGGGTGTTCAGTTAACATATAGTAATTGCTCTTTAAGGGCTTCAGTAAGTGCATGTTTGAGACAATTTACAATGCTAGCAATTTCCTGGTACTATTCCTCAGAGGTGCAGGGAAGTTAATCACACCCAGCTCTGGATTTCACTGGGAGTCTGCCCAGAGTCCCTTGCTGTGAACCATGCAAGCTGCATCCAGCCATGAGGAATTCCAGTTTCAAGGATGATAAATACACAGAGAAACACTTTGTTGGCTATCACACAACCATTTAGACAGAAAAAAAACCGTTTGATATTATCAAGTCCAATCATTAACCCAGGGCTGCCAAGTCCTAAGGTGCCACATCAACATGTCCTTTAAATCCCTCCAAGGATGGTGACTCCATCACTTCCCTGGACAGCCTGCTCCAATGCTTAATAGCGCTTTCAATGAAGAAATTCTTCCTAATATCCAAATTAAACCTCCCCTGGCACAGCTTTAGGCTGTTTCTTCTCCTCCTGTCCCCGTTCCCTGGGAGCAGAGCCAAATCCCCACCTGGCAGCACCCTTGTGTCAGGGAATTGTGCAGAGCCAGAAGGTCCCCCCGAGCCTCCTTTTCTCCAGGCTGAGCCCCTTTCACAGTCCGTGATGTGATTTGTGCTCCAGCACTTCACTGCACAGTGTTCTGTGAGCATCTGGGATATAGGGACATGTTGTTAGAAAAACAAATCGGGGGGGCATCACTCAGTGTTTCCTGGTTTATCCTGCAAAGCCACAGAGGAAAACAACCATCTGTCCTCTTTTCTCTTGGTGGAATATGCAGTCCCTCTCTGTTTGCCTCCACTCTGAAGCCAGGGAAGCTGTGAGCCCTGGTCCCTGCTCCTACACTCGGTGTCACCTCGGGCAGATCTCTTTGTGCCTCTGTGCCCATCCTGCCCCTCTGTGGGTGTGACACTCTGCCTGCCTTTACTCTGGGGGAATATTGTTCATTCCAGGCTGCAGGATCCAGCACTAAGCTGTTCAAATGCTTATTTAAGGAAGATTTAAAACCAGACAAAGAGCACCACCCTTCTGCCCCATTAATTTAGAAATTCTGTGGGCAGGAGGAAACTGCTTCCTGAGGCAGCAAGGTGCTCTTGCCATTTAATTGACACAATTGTCTGAAATCCAGTCTACCAGACAAAGCAAAGGAGGAATATAATTTGAAAACTGTATGCCAGTGAGAGAGAGTGTGGAAAAGAAAGCAAATTTTTTTTGTTCCACTTTCTTCCTTTTGCATAATGTTGTATCCTTTTGACAAGGCAGCATAATAAAGCTTAACTCCCTCTCTGCTATCCACTCTCCAAATGCTGACTTAAAAGAAAACAGCAAAGCTTTATCTTTAGTGTCAAATGAACAATGAGTTCTCTTCCAACAAGTAGAAATGAGCTTATTTTAAAAGAGTTCTGCAGAAAAGTGCAAAATGTTCTTACTTCTTATGAAATAAATGTTTGAATGATAGTCACTTGGCTCATCCTGTAATGTGTCAGTGCAGACTCTGCACTCCAGGTTTATATAAAATATTGGTTGTGGTAGAGAGAAGGGCCAGAAAGCCCATATTGCAGATAAGAAGAGAGCGGACACCATAACATCTAACATACACTTCAGAAACAGTAACTAATTAATATTTCCACCACAAGATGGTATATTTCATCCTATCTCACTGACAAAGCTTGGCCAAAGTTTTCCAAGCAGGCTGCAGGATTTGGCTTTCACCAGCCAGGGGAGCTCAGTGCCTCAGGCAGCACTGTGTATTTCACCAGGGATACAGGGACCAGCAGGGACTTAGCACGAAAAGCAGGAAAAGTTATTTATCCTACAGGGTGATGGAGACCTAACAGGGCACAAGGGGCTGAGATCAGCCAGGAACCTGCCAGACAAAGCTCAAGGCTTGAGCCAGAGGTTTTCCCAAAGCTACAATGTGTGAGGAGTTGTCCCCAAAGAGACAAGGACAGCCTTGATACTCCACTGACTTTCTGATTCTGTCTTTTTTCACTTCTATTCTTTATTAACCTGTTCATCATGGAAAAGACACTTTGTTTACAGTGTTGCTGTTATTGTTGTTGAGAGCTTTAGGAAAAGTTTGGAAAAGCTTATTTAAAATATGTTCTGGTAGACTTTCATCTAACCCACTTCAGGGTGTCTGGTGGGGACAACACCAATCTTCTCCCCCTTCCAGAAAATAGCCACTGGGTGAAATGGAGTTTCCAATACCTCCTTCACAATGTGATAATAATGGAAAAATCCTTTGTATGTTTGTGCTAGTTCTTGTGCCCACAAGAAAACACATATCAAAGTGGTAACTTACCTGGATGTGCATAATATCAGGCCGTAGATTTGCCTTCAGCAGTTGTCAAAGACCAGTTCTGCATTGTCTCAATTACTCACATGTCTCCCAGTTATTTTCCTCCTCCAGTACTGTTGCATATTTCCCACTGATGATGACATACTGAGACTTGGCACACGCAGCTGGGAAAGGCAAAACAGTCTTAAAGGTCAGGCTTGGGGACAAGGTTGGGATAAATCGTCCTTATTCTACACAATGGAATGACTCTCATTTCAGTCAGCTGTGACAATGCTGCCCTGCTCCTACAGGGAGCAGGAGTGTGGGGAAGGTGAATCCCACAGGAAGTTCGAGGTGAGCAAAAAATATTTTATGTAAACATGGGTCACAATGTGGACTGATATTTTAGATGATTTTTAGTTCTCACTACCTACCTTCTGATCCAGCAGTGGCTGTGGAAAGATGCCTGAAAGAGCTAAGAGCAACAAAATATATGTTCAGACCAAGTTGCTTCTGTGAATCTTGGAGGCATCTGATATTCTGGCTTTTTCACAAAGCTTAGAATTTAGGATCCTTGCTTGTTGAATCAGACTGATAGTTAAATGTAGCGATGTATCCTGTTTGCTTTTAGTGCTTCTGAAATTGCAGCCTGTGACTAGATAGCCTCACCTTGAAGCTTCTGCAGTGGTGAGAGTGATAATGTTAATTTGGCAGAGAGCAGCAGTGTAAACACTTCTAACAATGCTCATTGCCCTGGGAAGTGGAAAAAACTGCCCTGAGAGTGGACAAAAGGATTCTTTTGAATTAAGGGTGTGGTTAAAAAAACCTTGTTCTGGAAAGCCTGTAGGCTTCTGTCCGCATCTGAGGTATGATTCAGTGTTGATGTGGCAGTGTGATTTGTCCTGAGCACTGTTTCCAAAGCAATGATGGCTGCAAACTTTCCACAGGCGAGGTTTTCTTCTGGGAGGTGCTGATTCCATGGATGCAAAACCTGCCGTGCAGGAGCATTACCACGGTTGGGATCTCTTTGCAAATCAAAGCAGTGGGTGCCCCTTGCTCTAAGTCCTGACAGCCTTTGTTTGGGGACCATGTGCTACTATTGAGAGAGAAGGCTTTAGTTTTGACTGGAACAGCAGCATTCCTGTTCCTTAAGTCCCACAAACTCACCCCTATCAGCCCAGAGGACACCTGGTACTCCAACACCTGGCCACTTAATTAAACAGACACTCTGAGTCAGGAATCCATGCTCTCCAGTTTCTCTTAAACTTAGTGCTGAAGATTGAGGTGTCTCAAGAGGGATTAAAGCTTAGTTATCTCATCCCTGTGGACCTGGAGCAGAGGCATAGAGGGAAGGGATCTTTAAAGATTGGTGGTGTCTCAGCCAAGCTGCAGAAGTCTCAGGGAGTTAATGCCTTTGCTGGCATTGCTTCTCTGAAGCTTGGTAAAGAGGCAGGCAACTGAGATGAGAAGCTTCTTTTACCATCCCTGGATCCAGGCTGGACACCGGAGAAAAGGATGAGGTCAGGCTTACAGAAACAGCACAGGCTGAGGAAAGGCAGAGCATGTCAGGCAGCGCTTCCCTGGTGTTTTTCCATGACCTCACCAGGCTCTGTTTCTCACCTTCTGAAGCCCATGAGGCATGCCACAGAGTCTCGCTAACTGTGGATCCTAAAAAAGGGCATGGACTTTGCACTATCCTGATGAAAAATACCTCTGTGCCAGAGAACTGGATCATGCCTTTAGACTTGCAACATCCCACAGTAGCTGTCTTGTTTCCCTATTGTATCCTACCACCATCTGCTGCCTGAAAGCTGGAGTATTTTCCATTCTCTATGCCTTTCAAGAGATATAACCACAGCAAAAAAAAGAGTTTTCAATTGTCAGTGGACTTGCACTGGTTCAATATTTTTTCTTGTTACATAAAGGCTTGTTACAAGTTTTCCTAAACCTTACTTTAGGAAAGGTTGAGGCTCACATGATGCCCAGAGCTGTAATGCTCCTTTTCTTACAAAAAACCTATTTTGCCCAACTGCACATCTGTGGCTTGTCCCATTATGTCAAGAGAGCTGCAAAAAAAAAAAAAAAACAACAAAAAAAACCCGAAACAAAACAAAACAAAAAAACCAGAAGTTTTGTCAGCTCTCCTTCCTCATCCACACTGGTCAACCCTTGTTTCCTCTAGCACTTCACACAGCTGCAGAAAAAGATTATGAACACTGTCAAATTACCTTCAGAAAGATTGAATAAATACAGTAAGATCCTGAGTACTATTAAAAATATTTTTCACAAAGAGAAAAAAATAGCACAATGGAAGGTCACATGCTAAGTATTTCCCTATCTATGGCAATGACATAAAAGATGCTGATGGATGGTGCGTGACACAAAGTTATTGGGATGCACTGGACATGGAGAAATGGGAAGGGTGGGGGTCCTGCAAGGACAGGCTTAGTGGGGACCATGAACATGGAAAGATGGGACACCAGAGCATGGAACTAGAAAGTGGGTGAAGACCTAGTGTTTGGGTACCTGTCACACAATCCATAAGGAGCATGGATAAAGCTATTCCTACCAGTTGCAGAGGGAAAAAAAAAAAAAGGGAAATCTCACTAGTTTGACACATGCACGCAAAGGCATCTTGCAGTGTTGCTGCAAGAGAAATTTCCTAATGAACTGGAATGCTTGTGACGTTTCCCCCCAAGCCAGCAGCTCTTCTACTGGCACAGATCACTATCCCTCCACTGACTGATGGATTTACCTCCCTTTGTGCCCCCAAAAATCTGACCAGAGGCTGTGGCCACTGCTCTTCCCTGCCCTGTTTGGTATTCAGAGGTGCAGATTTACACGACCAGGTTCTTTGAAATCCCATCCTTTGGTTGCAGTGACAAAACAGCCTGGAGCATTTGGATTTGTGATTTGGAAGGTGCTCCTATGTCCCTCTATAAATAGCTAGCTGGATCTAGCACCTTAATATTTCTAACTGTTGTTGCAGTGACATGAGCTGTGCCTCACAAATTTCTGAAGCTCTGAGAGTTATTGGAGCTGCTGTCTAGAGAGCAAAATAAACCAAAAAAACCCTGAGGAATCTCCAGGAGCTCAGTGCATACATAATTTCAAAAGTGTGGCTGACCACTGCAGCTGCTGCTAAGCTGAGTGGCCTCTCCTGGCAGGGCTGGGATTCTGTGATGAGTACTGTGGGTTCACCTGTGCCCCAGCTTTGCCTCCTGGGGTTGAGTGCTGCTGGGCCCAAGGACTCACCATATGCAAGGACAATCCTTCTAGGTGGTGTGGCAGGAAAAAAAGTGTATTTCTGGACAAAGAGCTGCTTCTGACTGAGCTCAGCTCTGCTCGCAGAAGTCTGGAGAAGGGCAGAGTCAGTTTGACCTCCCCACATTTTGTGCCTCAGCATGCCATGAGCTGCCCCTTCTGCCTCACCTGCCGGGCTCCCCAGCTCTGCCTCAAGTGCTGAGAACATGTGGGGTGTGCTCATCCTCCTTTGTGAGCAGCAGGAATGGAAGGGTCTGAGAGGAAAGCTCTGCCTTTCGTTCTGCTCACATTAATCTTTACAGGGTGGTGACAGGAGCTCAGGAAACAATTTGGTGATGATCCATAGTCACAGACAAAACCCATACCCTGCTGTCTCAGGGATGTCATCTCCACAGTGTCTAGGGAAGGGAAAAGCTATAAAGTACTTTTGTAATTACTTGGGTCACCAAAGTAGCTGTGCATACACAGAGGATCCCTGCTCTGCAGCAGCTGTCTGGCAGATGGAGATTAAATGTAAACATCAGAACTGGTGAAATAATAACAACAACCAAAATAATTACAGCAACAACTGTAATGATGGGGCTGTGGAGGTGGGGGGAAGCTGTTCATAGGAATTTCTGATTTGAGTTTCTCACCAGATTTGTCTGTTTAGGCTATGTTCCAGGTTTGCCTATTCAGTGTGTGCATAACACCTCAAAAATATTTTTTTTTCTACCAACCCAAGCACATAAAACCTTGCAGATGCTGCTGCTGTCCCAAGATCACTGGCTGACCTGTGCTGGCCAAAGTCTCTGTTATTTCTGTACCTTCTCCCATCTGTGAGCGCCTCTTCTCTGTTGCACTGATATTGAATCCTTGCTCAGGATAGGCTAATCTGCAAACCTGCCATGGAATCCAGCCAGGATCCAGAACACTGAACCAGGTTCCCAACAGTACAATTCTCAGAGTTTAAGGATTTTACCAAAATTTTCAGGATCATTGACTCTTCTACAAAGGCAAGCTGTGTACACTGAGGGAGTGAAAAGTCCAAATCCACTTTTTTGTGCCTGAGTATTTTGGTTTCTGCAGTCTCAAGCCTCTATCATTATAGCTTGGGAGGTGGACTTGGACAGATTAATTAATTAATTAATTAATTAATTAAATAGATAAATATTTGCATTTCCTTTTATTAAAATATTGTAAAATACATCTCTGCTTTAAATATGATCTTGAATGGCTCCTGACACCATTGCTGTTACATCCCACCTGGATCTTCCTGTTGGTGGGCAGGTAGGCTGACTTTTGAGAGTTTCACTCTAATTTCCCCAGCATGAAGAATATTCCTGGAGGCACAAGAAAAAAGGAGAAACACCATACGTTCCACTTCCTGGACTGCTGAGTTTGAAATCATTGTTCTCTGGATTGTGTTGGCTTTAACCTGGATTTTGTTTAATCCCATCATCCAACTGACAGCAATGTGTTAGCATGTATAGGATGGTTCTCAGGAGATTACTAGGCAGGCTGGAAAGGATCTTTTGGTTTGAACTTGCTGTATTATACTACTCTGGAAAATAAAAGCCCAACATTTGCCCTGATTTCACAGAGGTGTTGCATGATTGAGAGTGCTTTTGATTTCTTGGAATTGTGTGCTTTTAGAAAAAAAATGAGGTCGACAAAGAGTTTCTGTAAACTAGATTTTTTTTTTTCTTTTTCTTTTTCTTTTTCTTTTTCTTTTTCTTTTTCTTTTTCTTTTTCTTTTTCTTTTTCTTTTTCTTTTTCTTTTTCTTTTTCTTTTTCTTTTTCTTTTTCTTTTTCTTTTTCTTTTTCTTTTTCTTTTTCTTTTCCTTTTTTTCTTTTTCTTTTTCTTTTACTCCCATGGAAAAAGAAAATTTCCTTCCTTTTCAAAATCAATTTCTATGCAGACCTTATGACCCTCAGCACCTTGCTACCTTGTCAAATTGCTGATTGGAGCACTTTTTGCTGGACAGGTTGCTAAGCACACAAAGGTCCTCCACAGTTCTGCAATGTTTTCATAACCCTGGAACGGAATGGGAGAAAAAACACAAAGTTCACCTCCTAGAAACTGACAGTGTGTGGTTCCAGAGTTATTTCTCCGACATTATGTCCTGGTTTGAAGGACAGGTGTCTGCCAATAAAGGCAGAAGCTTCTCTTTGAAATGGAGAATGTAAACCCCCTCCCTCCAAATTATTATAATTTTGAAATTAAGGGGCTCTCAGGCAAAGATATGAGAATTAGGAACAGTTCTTTACTAGGAAAATTAAAATAGAAATACAGTATTACAAAGAACAATCCCAAAACACTGACAGAGTCAGAATACAACCTGACACCCCATCAGTCAGTCAGGGTGTTGGTAGCAGTCCCATTAAATGGTGGTTACAGTCCTCCTGCACTGACAGATGTGGTTCAGCTGAAGCAGTGCTCCTCTGAAAGGGTGCAGTTTTCCTCTGAAAGTCCAGGGATGATGTGGAAAAGGTCTAGTTTTCCTCTGGAATCCAGTGGAAAGATGGTATCTTGCTGTCCAAAATCTCAGTTTTTTATCTAGGTAGGAAAGGCTTGGCTCCTCCCCCTGGCTGGAGCATCTCCCAATGGGATGATGTCATTTTATCAGTCATCAGTGGGACTGAATGGGCCATTAGCAGATGATATCTCCCTGGAGGGAGGATGGGTTGTGGAAAAGATAAATATGATTGCCCCACCTGGTCTTAAAGATGGTCCATGAGCAGATAATATGTGCCACAGAGATAAGGGTCACTGCCCCACACAGCTTCAACAGATGGTGATAGAATACACATTTCTGGCCACATCCTGTATTGCAACCCAACACACATTAGAAGGGATTTTACATGCACTGTAGCTAAACAATGTGAGAATTTGGCTCTATGTCTCACTAAGTCTGATGACAAGGTGGGGACTTCTGAGATGCTGTCAGTCAAGTTCTTTATTTATGAAATTTTCAGCTCCCTTTATTTTTTAGCTCGTAATGACACAGGTGAGGTTAGGCTTTTTTCCCTTCTTTTTAAAATCAGAAATATTTCCCACTCCTTTCACAAATAAAAATGTTAAACTGAAAGTTGCAAAGGGGTCTACAGCTTTACATTGTCACCCTGCATAGCCTTGTTTCCAAAACCCAAATGTCTTCTCTATTCTGGCTCTGAAGGGCAAGAGTAGCAGTCCCTTGAGGCTTAGATAATTTTTTCTCTTCATGTTTGCTGATATTGATGGTTACATTACAGAGAAAGAGCTGTCTGTTCTGGAGGAATGTGATGTTTGGCCAGGATTCAATTTTAAAACTGAGCAGGAGGGAGAACATCAAAACTAAGGACAGTAATGAAACCAATAGCCTTGGAAAAATGTCCTCAGAATGTGGGAGGAAGTGGCAGAAGTCAGAAAAGCTCTCTTCCCTGATAGTGAGACTGAAGGAATGGAGAAAAGTTCATTGTGATGGAGTTAAACTCAGGGCAGATAGTTACAATACAAGAGAAAAACTCAGGAGGGAAATGAAGGTTTCTAATGAAAATGAGGAGAATCATCCATTTGTCTGAATTTAAGACCTAAGTGTTGTGTGCATCATTCTTTGCCCTCTCTGCATGAGCTGAATCGCAGCCCAGTGTTTGTGTTTGGACATCTCTGGCGGCACACATGGGCTCCTCCTGCATGCCTGTATAGGTGAGAATTGGATCTCCTGGTATTGTTGAAAAACACACTGGCATGTGATAGCTGCAGGCTCCTGGCAGGATGCTCCCTCTCCAAAGCACATTCCTGAAGGTTCAGTCAGTGCTGCTAGGGCAGCCTTTTGTGTGTGTGGAGGAACTGCTTGGTATTAAGTACCTAAACCCTTGGTGAGTTGCTCTGGGGTAGCATAAACAATGTCATCTGGAGATGAGTGTTCTCCTCCTTTCAGCCCAGAACAATTGGGGTAATAGATGGGTTTTCCTGGACAGATGAGTGTGACTCACCCAGCTTGATGGACAGAAGGGAGGGGAAATGAAGTAAGGGGCCAAAAATAGTCTTAGAGACATTGTCTTGGAAGGAAGGACAAAACAGGGCTAGAAAAATAAAAGACCTACAGTGATGTGACATTAAGACCATCTGGACAATGTTTGGCAGCAGTTGAAAAGCAAACAAAGCCCGGAGAAGGGTTTCTAAAAGTGAGGGGAATATAAACGACAAGCTGACGGGCATGTCCTCAGAAAGAACGTCTATCTGCCTTGGTGCCTCCAGTTTTGAAAAGGGGCAGCCCAGAGACAAGGGAAAAAAAACCAAACAATATTCTCTCAGGGCATATGACTGTTTGAAGAGAGAGATTCCACCAAGTCTTGGCTTTCTTACACTTAGAGAAGCTCTCTGAGAGATCTGGCTGAGACCAGGGTGTTTGAAAGGCAGGTAGGACAGTGTCAGTCACCAGCTATGCAAATAAGTCCCAATAATAATAGGAGAGCTCAGGGTCTGACATGCAGAATAGTGCAAAACGGACCTATATGTTTGCACAACATCTGCCAAAACGATTAAGGTTGCTGGGTGCGCTACTGCCAGAGAAGTGAAGTAACAGCGGTTGTATCAAAAGTGGTGTAAGGAGAATCACAAAGCCTTGAAATCCATAGGGAAAAAAGTAACACTTTTGGGGTAGTCCTTTGTAGCTGCTTTGGCCATGAGAAGTGATATAGTTGAAGGAAAAGCAGGAGGTGCTGCCTGCTTTTCTGAACTGACTAAGGAGGTTTCCTGCAAACTTTTTTTTTTTTTTTTTTTTTTTTTTTTTTTTAAAGAAAATCCCAAAGCAGAAGGTGTGCTGTGCTTTGGACATTTTTATCCCCCACCTTCTTCTTAAAAAATCCCAAACCATATCAAACCCAAAGATATTCTAACTGCAGCTTTTTCATGCTGTGAGTCAGAGAGATAAGGAGAAAGAAAGAATGCCAGGGAAAAAACTTGATAATTCCTTGTTCCACTCCCCCTGATAACATTGATTTTGATCCAAATGCCACAGCAACATTGTTGGGAATGTTTCTCCTATCTTCAGTCCAAAATTAGAGTGAAGTAACTTTGCTGGCAGGCAGCAAAGCTTTGTTTTGGGGAAGCATATCTGTGTAGACAATCACAGTTTTGGACAACAGTTGAGGATGTGGGCCCTTATCACCCAGACTGATGGATGGAACAGAAGTTTTCCTACCCAACAATTCCAATAACGTCCTTAAAAACACCACTGCTAGTGAAGTGGACAGGTGTCATTCTGTTAACAGCAGCATCTTTGGACAAGGTGATGGTTTGCCATCTTTCCATACAATGTGTCTGTGTCTCCTCCTGCTGCTCAAAGAGCAGGAAAAAGAATTATCAGCTTTGGGGTAAGACATAGAGTTTTGAGGGTTTCACTGTTAGTGTGCTATTTCGTTTCGTGTGTGTAGAACAGGAAATTCCCCCTGCCCCCTCCTTCTTCAGACTCTGTTCTCGTATCCCCAGCTCTGTTTTCTGGATCCTTTTATCACAACTGCTGCAAAGTTGCTTCTTATCTAAATTGGCTTTTGTGGTCTTGCATCTGAACACCCAGCACAGAGGAAACAATACATTGCAGGAACACAAACCACAGGCATTCAAACTGTTGATTTCATACTGATTTCCCTGCAACTGTCAAGCAAATCTCTGATTTCCAGTTTGGGCTCTCGTAGTTACTAAATTCACAGGAACTGGGAGTAGGAGTTAAATTATGTGAGGGTATTTAGTGAGGGGGATAAGGGCTCATTAATTAGACATTAATGTAAGTGTAATTAAGCATTCTGCTTCCATGTAGACCTTCAACACCAAAGGGTTGAGAGGAGTGTGATCTTTCCAAAAGTGTATTTTCCCCAAGGTTTCCAGATTCTCTACCAGTAAGCAGAGTTGGAGAGGATGGTTGGGTCTCAAGCACATGACCAGCCAAAGCTGGAATCAGAGAATCAGAGAACCACAGAATCACAGAATCATAGAATCACAAGGTTGGAAGAGACCTCCAAGATCATCAAGTCCAACCCATGCCCTAACACGTCAACTAAACCTTGGCACCAAGTGCCACATCCAGTCTTTTATTAAACACATTCAGGGATGGTGACTTCACCACCTCCCCAGGAAAAGCATTCCAATACTTTATTATTCTTTATGTAAAAAACTTTTTCCTAATATCCAACCTGTATCTCCCCTGACACAGCTTGAGACTGTGTCCTCTTATTCTGTCAGTGCTGCCTGGTGGAAGAGACCAATCCCACCTGACCAAAACCATCTTTCAGGAAGTTGTAGAGTGTGTTAAGGTCACCTCTGAGTCTCCTTTTCTCCAGGCTGAACACGCCCAGCTCCCTCAGCCACTCCTCATAGGATTTGTGTTCCAAGCCCCTCATCAGCCTCGTTGCCTCATCTGGACATGCTCAAGTGTCTCAACGTCCTCCCTGAACTGAGGGGCCAGTACTGGACTCAGCACTCTAGATGCAGCCTCATCAGTGCCAAGTACAGAGAAAGAATGACCTCCCTGTTCCTGCTGGCCACACTATTCCTGATACAGGCCAGGGGCCATCAGCCTTCTTGGTCACCAGGGCACACTGCTGGCTCATGTTCAATTGGCTGTCGACCAGTACCCCCAGGTCCCTTTCTGCCTGTGCACTGTCCAGCCACACCATCCCCAGCCTATAATCCTGCAGGGGATTATTGTGGCCAAAATGTAGGACTCACTTGGACTTGGAGACACCTGGTTCCAGCTGAGCTGTGGTAACACAAGGACAAACAAGGGATGTGCTCACAGTGATCAGACAGCCAGGACACCCTGCCCTAGAGCTCTCTGCAATGTCAAATCCATAAAGGAGCCTGAGGAAAATGAAGGAAGTGAATTTGAGCATCAACAACCCATTCACACAACAGAAGAGTAAAATAATCCTCTGATGAAGGTGCTTTATTTAAAAAGTCAGTTGGCAAACAGGAAACCAGAGAACAGGCCTGGAAGAGATATTTGCTCCATGGCCATGCCCCACGGCTGGTTCGAGTTATTCAAGTTGGATGTTTGTTTAATCTCTTTTTCAATCCATCCAGTGGTGGAGGTGTGATATCTATGCCCTGGGGCTCAGCTGTTCCTGCTGCCTGGATGTTTTGTTTCCTGAAGCTGGAGCCAATGACCTTTTCCTGCAACTGACAGCATAATTTTGTGTCTCATCTGCAATGGAAATGGAGGACAGGTTATTCCATTCTTCCTCAGAGCAGCTGAGGAACAGCTGAGGGCATCTCTCAGCTCCCTTTGCTGTCCTCTGAGCTGAACAACCACTAAGGTTTTTCAGTCTTTGCAGGTCTCTCAATCTCACCTTCACTCTCCTCTGCATTTTCTGCAATAGAGCCTCATTTTTATTGGAATCCGATGCCCACTGTTATAAATGAGTGCAATGGGCCATAAAAGATTGAATAATAATTTAAAAGATTTATTGGTTACAGAAAGCAAAAGCAAAATCAGCGCTGGGCAGCAGAGGAGTCTCCACTCCACTACCTGCTGCACCCCACCCCCTTAGTTTGTTTCTTTTATGCTGTTCAGTTTTCGGGTTACGTGCTCCTCCTCCAGTAGTTCTGCGCATGCTCCTCCAGTTGCTAGGGGGTCTTTTTCTGCCTTCTGGTGGTCGGGGGATGAGGGTGAGTAGTCTTCCTCAGCCACTGACTCCTTTCTTGGCACTTAAAACAATATGTGATTATGCAAGCAAAAGCAAAACACACTCTGGCTTTTTACTTTAAGGCCTATCAAGCAGAGCAAAACTATTAACAAGTTCTAGCGATATCTTTTTCAAGGTCTGTCTGTCAGAGGATCAAAGCAGAACAATTAACATCCTGGCCTCATAAGTCCTTGGTAACATTCCTTCAAGGCCTAAAGCCTGTCAGGGAGCGAACAAAAGGCCTCTTATTTATTACACCCACAAAACCACAAATTAGGTATATTACATGCAAAACCTACGTGTGAAGAAGAAGAGAGATGATTTCAGATGTTAGACTCCTGCATCCAGACATAAATTGTCTGTATCACTCCTGGTTTACATGTAATTCATGACCAGCTATAACCCCCAGGTATTTTTATGCAGTTTTTATACAATTGATTATTCCTTCCAAATTGTCTTAAATTTTTTATTTTTTCTTTGAGAGGGTTAATTTGCTTTCTTGATCCTTTTCCCAGGTTAATTTCTATGCTGGTTTCACATGGAAGGGGGGAGGGGTGGAGCTGCCTGAGGGAAAGCAGCAGGAGGCTGGGAACAGAAGGGACTGTCCTGTCTCTGGGGGCTTCCCCTGTGAGCTGCAGGGACCAATAAGAGAGCTGATTTAGTAGCAGACAGCTCGGAAAACCAATTAAAAAGTTATTTCGCTTTCACAAATCACATGGATAAAGTTAACTAGCTCTCTTTCTGCTTCCGGCCTCCCGGGAGGTGCGGTGGCCTCTGGCTGGGGCCCTGGCCCCCCAGCCCGGCTGCAGGCTTGGCCTCAGTCCCGGCACCCCGACCCCGTCTCTGTGGGGCTCGGCTCGGCTCGGCTCAGCTCAGCTCCAGCTCCCTTCTCCGTGTGGCATGGCTGAGCAGGGGGATGGGGCAGCCATGAAAGTCTCTCTCTTCCCCCTCCCTGCCCCGTTCTGAGAAGAGAGGCCCCAGATGATCCGTGTGGCTCAGAGTTTTTCCAGCAATGGCCTGGCCCAGCTTCTTCACATCCTGGATGCAACTTTAACCCTTTTAATGCCTGGATAAGATTCTCGATCTCCTGAGATCCCCTGAATGAGAAGAAATAAAGCATGGAGTCTACAGAAGTCAGCGGAATGAAGATAAAGTTCCTAATGGGAAGAGATTGAAAAGATGCAACTGATGAGTAGCTGAAAACCTATTTTTTTTTTTTTTGTGGGGTATGAGGGGACTGTGACTGCACTAAAATTCCTTTAAACTGTGAAATATACTTAGGTTAATTGCTTGAAAAGAAGACCTTTTTGCTTTGAGGAAAAGGGGCTCTCTGTTTTGGGACTGGAGATATGGACAGAGACATTTAATAGAAGAAGAGATTAAGAGAATTTTGTCTTTCAGCAGCTTGCCTTTAAAAGTAGTACCCCAAGTATGTAACATAACCCATAGCACAGCTCTGGAAGGACTGTGGAGATGAGAGGAGAGTCATAATCTGCAATATTTCCCGGGCAGATGTAGACTGTGAAAATGAGACACCCCCTAAGCCTAAACCAAAAAAAAGGGACTTTTCTCTCTAGAGTGAACTGAAATGATTATTTAAGCAGATAACTGACTGAAGTATTTTCTGTATGTTGTTGTTACGAAATGTGGAATGAAGGGAGGAGGAGGAGGGAATAATCTAGAATCTTTTTCTGAATTCTTTTTGTCTTATTAATAAATTTCTTCTTATACCCTTTTAAGTTGTAAGCCTGCCTTGTCTCTGCTCTTAAATCCTATTTCTAAAGGAAACTAAATATATTAAAATTGGCAAACCCAAGTCACACCATGACAATTTCCTACTCGAGATCAACTTCCTCAGACAGTTTTTCAAAGCTCACAAGCCCTCTCACTTACAATCTACAAACTAATGAACACTTTCAGGTTTCTCGAATCAATAAAAATAGTGAATAAAAAATGTTGAATGCAGGCTGACTGAATATTGTTGCAAACTGACTTTTTATTATGCCCAGGTAATCTCTGCTTCATGGAGCAATGTCTCCCTAAAAGGAAGCACACAAAGAAGTCTCATTTTTGCCTCATGCAGGAAAATGGAATTTGAGACATCAAAATGTGTGTAGGGAAAGGAGGCAGGGTTTGGAGGCAGACCTGGCTTATGGTTGAGGTTTCATGCTGGTTTTAGGTCTCATCAAACTCGGGAACGACATCAGGAATCTCTTCTTCACCTAGCAATATAACCAGGAATGTGACTTCCACAGCTGCCAGACTACACTGACTCACTCCTCGGCATTGAAAAGGGACAAAACTTCTTAAAGCAATATTCCTTCATTTTCTTTTTACTACTTGACAGTGGTCCAAAACTTCCTATAACACTCACCAGCAATTACATAGACTACCCAAGACTGTCTGTTACCATGGGTATTTCATATGCAAAATGCAGGGCTCTGTGTTCCCACCAGCTCCTGTGAATTCCTCTAATTCTTGAATCCATTCTTGTTGCAACAGCCAGAGGTGGAAGGGCTCATATAAAAAGAGAAAAGGTGGTAATGGATGTGTCTGCATGTTCTACCAGCCAAAGATATGGCATAAGACACGTATTTATTACTGATTCTTTTAGCTGATGCTTAGTTATATAAGAAAACTCCAACTTTTTCAGAACTTGAAATTAGTTCACTTAGATTCAGAATTTCTTTAACTGTGATACTTATGTTTTATCTCACCTTTTTAACAAAATGCACCAAGCTGTAAATACAGCTTGCCCTGCCAATCTGAAATTGTGTGGCTGATTCAGCTCCAAAGTATATGTTTCACTTTAGAGCTTTATTTCCTCATGCAACAGCAGTTAAGCCCCTTAAGCAGTTAAGTGATTTCCAACGGGATACTGACTTAATTAAGTGCACTTTGAATGCATTCAGGTGTGTTTCAAGAGTCCCAGCTTTGGTGTATGCTGAATTTGTCTCCTCTGGGCTTGTAAATCACCCCCCTGGTAAAGCATGTAGGCAAGATTTCTGTCCTTTACAGCAATCTGTAAATGCTGGAAAAACTGCACTATGTTATTTTTTGGGAACTTATTTGATGCCAACATACCTAATTCTGCATAACTTCCTTATGTCACACCCAGTGCAGCTGGAAGAAGTGGCTAGAGATACAGGAAGGACAAATAAACCATATCTAAAGTTGTGTTTGCAGCAATCCGAAGTTTTCTTAAGGACTGAGACAGGATGTGCTGCTCCTGAGGGGAAAACTGCCTGGGATTCAGTGAGGATAAGGTGACGTGCCAACAGGAAAATGCAGCACTGTCCACACCTCTTGTTAGAGGAGTCAGGTGTCAGGAGACAGCAGGCAGCCAAAACCAGCAGGGTCTGAGTGAAGTTTTGCCTCTTTCCAGTGGTTTCCAGCACAGACCACTGCTGGCACAAGCTGGAGGCCGCCACCCCACCACACCAGTGTGGATCATGGTTCCAGTTCATTTTCCTGCTAGGGGAGGATGTCAGAGAGAAAGGGATTTCTCTGAACACAGATGTTTTCTGCCCACCATGGACAAAGTGATTTCTCCAGATCATCCTGTACTTCTCAGAGAGTGCTGCCTTTACTGTTTGCTGTGGGATTTGGGTTGTTGTTTGGTTGCTGGTTCTCTTACAGTCTCGATGGTGTTGCCTTATTTTGGATATCCCCCAGGCTCAAAAGAAAAGACTGTTTTTAACTCCAAGAGGTCCAAACACGGTTGGGAGGTTTTTAAGACCAGTACTTTTCACTCTACACCATGTTTTAGCACTGCCTCTGCACCATGCCAGTCACCTCCCAGCACTGGCTCTACAGGTGTTTTCATTGGACCTCCTTCCCATTCCTCCAGGATATACTCAGTCCTCAAACAAATTATTTCAGGCCTCTTGGAGACCTTATATACCCTATTTTTACTGCATCTTTATGGTGGAGTTTGTGAGCATTATGAGCTTTCTGTTTCTCTTCTTCCATTTTTTTTAAATTTTTTTTTTTTTTTAATCTCAGAAACTGATGGGAAGAGGGAAATGCTTCGCCTTCTAGTTCACAAATAAGAAAAACACATTATGGACCTAGATGAGACAGGTATTAGCCCAGCTCTGGATTTCATGGCCATCTCACTTTATAGCCAGCAGGCAGTGAGGAAGGCAGCTAGTGAATACAGCCCCAAGCAGGAGAGATGCCTACAGCAGAGCAAAGGAGATGAAATAGGTTCTCCCCATGAAGAGCAGGTTAATCCCCAGGCTATTCTTCCTGTCAGCTTTTTGGAGACAACTTTTGGTCAGGCAGAGGGAAGGAAGGCCTGCTATGTAATTTAGTAGCTGGCTGTCTCCCAGGCATCTTTTGTGTGATCTCCAACAGCTCTTGTGTGCTGCCAAACGCTACCCCTGCCACTATGTGATGAGCTCTGACTTGTGTTAACTGATTTCATAGATAGAAGAGCCTGATCCCACAAAAATAATAATAATAAAAAAAAAAACCAAATTAAAACAAACAAACAAAAAAAAAAAAAAAAACCAAACAAAGCCATGTGAAGAGAAAGGATGTAGTGGTGGCATCCTTGCACACAACAAATGAAGGATTGTTTTGCCATCCACTTGGGGGTGGCATCATCTGACCACATAAGGAGTGGGAATGTGAAAATGAGGCTGTAAGATAGTGTAATCAGGCAGCTTTTTTCCCATGATAAAAATTAAATTAAATATAGACATTAAATAATGTAGTTAATTAAAGTGCCATAGTGCAGTCTCTTCTCGTGCTGTAATTTGTGCCATGTTGAAAGTGGCTGCTTCTTCCACTCCTGCCTCCTTATAAATAAGCCATCCGTTTTCTGGATCAACTCATCCAATTATGTCTTAATTGTTTTTAGGAGCACTTCTCCCTACTACATTAATTGTTATGCAAGGATTTGTACGCACAGGGTCAAATTCCCACTGGTGATATTTTAATTATTATCACAGAGCAAACATGGTCTTTAACAGCTTATTAACACACCAGAGGATTTAGTAAACTTCTATCAGTAAAGAGATACAAAACAGGATGTTTTCTGTCAGGATTTTGGTGACCTCTTTGATAATTTCCTTATAACATGCCGGGAGAATGTGGATAGAACATGGACAAGCCCTAGTGCCTGATTTGGGTATTGGAATGCATTTGGTGATGTATCTGACACCATCACTCCCACAAGGATGTTTGTGAGTAACGTAAATCACACTCAGGGAGAGGAGGAGTGAGTGTCTCAATTTGTTACAGTTGCATTCCTGAAGTGTGTAGGGCCACATAAGCTTTACCAATCACATTTAGCCAGGTAGTTGCAGATTTAAATGGAGTTAAAATAAAAACAAACTGAAGAAGGCTTTGGTTTCTGAGCTGCTATTGACATTCAATTGGGCTTATCCTCCGACATTACTTTGCTGCTGTTGTATCTGCATCTCTCCTGTGTGTATTTCAGTATCTTCCTATAAACTGTGTGGTGAAAGACAGGGAGAGGGCAGGAGATGCTGGAATTTGCAGTGTCTTACCTATATTGCAGATTAATAAACTTGGAACTTTGTGAAAAATAGATTTTTACACATATTTTAGTTCTACTGGCCATGTGACAATTTTTACAGCTGTCTTTTTTTTTTTTTTTTTTTTTCTCCTTTTGTTTGTCCTCTTGTTCCCTTACCAAATAAAAAATAGAGGGAAAAATAACTCCTTTAGGGTCAAGCAAATTTTTATGCTTGAACAAAAAACATTTATCTTCGGGTGAGCCTTGAGTTTCAAAACTACACACAAGTAGGAAGAGTTTTGGCAAGAGACATCACATTGAAACAAGAAATGACAATGTGATGTTTAGGCAGTAGTGGACAATAAAAGTAGGCTTCCTGTAGCTTGAGGTCTCTCTCTTTGTCCTAAAATATTTATTTCCTAGTGAGTTACACTGTAAGCTGCTCTGAGTAGGTTTGTGCTTTCATTGGTGAGGTGGGAGAGATGAGAAAGATGTAGAGCTCTGACACACAGGAAGCCATGCTTCCCTCCCACCCCTTCATGCTGTTTGAGCAGTGAAAAAGGGCCAAAAAAAGGGTCAGGCCACTCCTAAGAGAGGACCAGAATGTTGCTGGAGCTGAGCTAGGGCAGCAGTTCTTTGGTACTCCTTTCTCTGCCTCCAGAATACTCCCTGGGAGAGGACATCAGCAAGGAGGACATTATGTGTGAGCTGCAAGGACAACCTGAATTGAAAGTGTAGACTTCACTCCTCGTGTCTACAGCCAGATAAAGTGAACCAATTGCACTTGGAGAGATGGACACTTGCCCACTTTCAGTGCTGCTTCCCAAGCCAAGAGAGACCCATCTCAGTGACTTTTTCAGGCATGGACAGAGGCACCACCACCAAAACTCCACTCCTGTGAGAGAACACTCTGCAGGACTGTGTCTGCAATTCAAGCACGCAAATAATGGTTCCAGAAGCCACTCACTGCCTGGAGGAACTGTGTGTGGTTGTATAATCCTCCTGCAATAGGAGGTGGTGGCACTGCAGGTGGGTGACATGTGCCTGTCTCCTCCAGGGGTGAGTGATGGGCAGAATGATAGCACTGGGGAAGAAGGACAAACCAAACACCTCAGCTCTTTGCTCCACCTCTGGCTGTTGTCCATGAGGTTGTTTGGTTCTTTGGTCCAGAAATTCCTCACTTGAAAAGAAAAGGAATATTGCCCTTGCCCCATTCCAGTGGAAATGTAAGGAGAAGGAAAATGTGAGGTGCTCAGATCCTGCTGTGGAGGCACAGCAGTGTTATGCAGAAATGGGCTGCAACAGGAGCCCTCACAGCATCTCATTTACTCGGCTGGGCCAGCCTTCTCTGGGAGCACAAAGGAACCTTATTTCAGGCAGGGATCTGATTTTTAAGGTCAATACCAGAAATGAAACCTCTGACAACCAAAGACTTTGTAGCCAAAGGGAAGAAGTTGCCAGAAATCCAGACAGGAGCCTTGGGGAAGGGAATCTGGAGGAATGTGGAATATCTGGAATGGTTCAAACCCTTGTGTTCTGCTGTCTGCAAAGCCCTGGGGATCTGAGTGCTTGTTCCATCCTGCTCCAGTGCCATTAACAACCAGGGTGGGGGGACAGGTTCAAGCCACTTTTGAAGATATCTCTAAGTACCAAAAATCAAAAACCCCATACACAGGTTTTCATTGGTAATAGGTGTGAGGCAGCTTGTAACCTGACCCCAAAACACAGTTTTTAAGCAAAACTGGACTCTGTGTTTGATATTAGTGATGGACAATTACCTTGGCCTATGCTCCAATTTGCACAGATGGACACCTTTATTTAGAGTATGTGTATGTGTATATATATTTGTATTTATATTTCTATTAAGTTATCTTTCTCCATCTTTTCTTTATATTTGCTTCTCATTCTTCCTTCCCTTCCTTGTCCCCGCAAACTCTTGCTGCAACAAGTGGTTTTTTAATACTTGTGTTTCTTCTACTCTTGAAACCATGAATTCTGATGGCTGGAGGTTTGGCCAGAAAATCTCAGTTGCCTTGCTGTCATTTTCAAATCTAACTTAACTTGTCAGGAATCGAACAATTTATTGACAATTAGCAGGATTCAGGATATTAAATTTCTGATTCTCTTTTAGATAGGAGACACAAACTGCATATCTTCTAAGTGCCATGAATTCATGGACCAATCCCATTCCTAATGAGAAGCTCATGGGTAACTGCAATGATAGACAAGAAAACTAGCTGGAGGAATAAGTGTTTTAATATAGATTTTGATCTCAACCTTTCCCCACTGCATTCATCTGGGTTTGTAAAGCACATAATATCTTTCAACTGGGCAACTCTGCAATATTATCCCACTGTCATGAATATGATTTGAATCTCCACTGATCTTCTGCACTGTTCCAGGCTCTTTCATATTTCATGGGTAAAAATTGAGACTTTGAGAAGAAAAGCTAATCTCAGTGCAGCTGCAAAAAAAAAAAAAAAACCAAACTCAAAACCCCAAAAAACCTCAAAACCAGAAAAGAAACACAGCCAAAAAACCCCACAAAACAAACAAACAAACAAACAAAGAAAAAAAAGAACAACCCCCCCCCAAAACAATCTAATGCATGATTTAGTTTAAAAATATGTTGAAATAAATTGCAGCTATGAAGAGGAACTAGTAAATTGTTTTTCACAGATAGTTCACAAACAATCATAATTATAATAATCATAATGTAATAATAATAATAATAATAATAATTATTATTAGCTCTGGCAAAATCAGCAAAGACCACTGCACAGTTAACTGCACGGAGATAATTATGGCCTTGCTATAAACAAGTTAAAATCTTGTACCTGACTACTCAAGGTAAGGTACCTGTTCTTCATTTTGAACTTTGTTCAGATGGTTTCTACCTACACCATACTCCCTTAACCAAAATTTATTTCTACTTGATCGGAGATTTTTGCTGTTGCCACTAGAGGTCCATTCATCACTACAAATATAGAAGAAAGAGGCAAGCAATTTTTTTTTTTTTCTCCAGATTTTATTTATTTAAATCACTGTTTGTTGTTAGTCTGGGGTAATGAACTAAAGGATGATGATTGTGGGCACCTTATAGCAATAGAGGTGAAGTCAGACACTGGCACTGTTGTTTCAGGGTTTGTACAATTTGGTCTTATTGATGTCATCCTTTTGATTTGGTAATGGGCACTTCTTGGGTTTTATTTTCTGTTTCCTTATTTGCTGCACCCAGGTCTGTGTTGCCCAGATTTGTACACCTACATTCACCTGTAATAAATAAAAAAAGGCAGAGACTTTCACACTCAGTTATCACAAAATGCAGCAGCGTTTGTTTCAGCCTGGGTAAGAGCAGAGTCCATCCTTTTGTTCCCCGAGCTTTACGCTCCCTCTTTCTCTCCTCCTTGCTTTGTCAGAGTTCATGTGAGCCCTGACTTTGCCCCGTTTATCTTTTCATCCCCTCAGCCTCCTGTTTCGCGGTGACATTCAAGGGTGTTTGTGAGGTTTCTAACACTCTCCCCCCTTCAGCTGACATTAAATGCAGACTTTTCCCTGATCATTAGAAGATGCCTCTGCTCAGCTCTGGAGGGAAGGAATAATGCTGCTCTGTAAAGGTGGGGTTTGCTCACTCCTGACTTTATTCTGTTCTCGTTGGTAATTAGGAGTGAAATTCCTGCTGGCTGCAGTGAGACCAAAGGTGGGCTGAAACTCATGGCTTTTGAAAATCTCCTCCTTGCATCCTTTGGATCTGTTTTTCTAAAGGACCAAAATTAGAAGGCACTTACTGAACTCCGCCAGTTTTTCTCTGGCAGGTTAAACAGCTGTCTTGTCTGTCCATCCTTTCCCCCTCAATCTGTGTGGATGATCTAACTGAGCACAGGACAGGATCAGGAGGAAATGTCTTATGGAAGAGAGGCTTTCCTGAAGCATTTTTCCTTGCCTCTCTCTG